>NC_057805.1:422773058-422773598 GCF_018294505.1 Triticum aestivum | reverse complement strand
TCCGTTGCCTCCCGATGAACACGACGCATTCCGTTGCCTCCCCATGAACACGACGCATTCCGTTGCCTCCCCATGAACACGACGCATTCCGTTGCCTCCCCATGAACACGACGACAACGTTGTTTCTCCGTTCTGACCCAGCCATGTACACGAGCCCTGGCCGTACGTATGCGCGAGTAGGCGTTCGAGACCCTGCCCGTATGTACACATACGTGGCCATATTTTCTTTCTTGCACCCTGGCCGCTGTACGTATGTGTACATGCTACGTGCGCGCCTCTACTACGACACGTGCGCGCCTCTACATCGACCAATATGTACGTACACGTTCGCGACCAGAATGACAACGCTACGTACGTTTCGACCAGGTGGGTCCCGACTGTCAGGCACTTCCTTGCCTGCGAAGATGTAGCTGGTGGGTCCCAGCAGTCAGGGGGGCGAATCGTTTTGTTTTTTTTGCCCGGACGCACTTCCTTGCGTGCGAAGGTGTAGCTGCTGGGTCCCAGCAGTCAGGGGGCGAATCGTTTTTTTGCCCGGACGCA
>NC_057805.1:422761981-422772960 GCF_018294505.1 Triticum aestivum | reverse complement strand
GTCGAATCATTTTTTTTTCCGGACGCACTTCCTTGCGTGCGAAGATGTAGCTGGTGGGTCCCAGCAGTCAGGGGGGCGAATCGTTTTTTCCCGGACGCACTTCCTTGCGTGCGAAGATGTAGCTCGTGGGTCCCAGCAGTCAGGGGGCGAATCATTTTTTTCACGAAATACCGTGGCCCGTCCGGTGGGTCCCCGCTGTCAGGTGGAGGAATAATTATTTTGCGCGTAATAAGGAGGCACTTCCTTGCGGCTACCGTGGACCCAGCTGTCAGCCTCTCCACGTACAGTCCACATCCGATGGAAGTCGTTCCTTGACCACGTTGACCACGCCGCGCCGAGAGCACCATGGCGGTGGACGACGGCGAGGCCTAGGAAGGGGACGACGCGGAGCCGGGGAAGACGCGGCAGTGGATGCACACGTGGAGAGGAGTACGAGGATTCACCGGTTCGGCTGCGCTGTCGTCGCCGCAGAATAACAGGGGGTGTGGGTGAGTGGAGGGATGGCCTGGCCAGCGGTGGGAGTAGTAGGGGGCGGTGAGGCCTCTGCGGCAGCACAGCCGGCCACGGGAGGCAGGAGCAGGCGGCACGACCGGCGCTGCTTTGGGCGGCTGGAGCAAGAAGACCAGAGGTTGAAGAAGCACGACGGCCGTTGGATGGACATCGTACGGTCACTTCAGCTAGAATCGTTTATATTGACTAAGTTGACAAAGCCCTTGGTACGTCAACTTAATAGGCCCATAGGCCAGCTTCCGAAACGGTGCGCCCCAGAGGTCAGGGGGAGGAATCATTTTTTGGGCGGGTGAAGCTAGAATATCCGAGATTGAAGAAGAAGCACGGCATCCGTTGGATGGACATTCAACGGCCACTGCTGCTAGAACCGTGTGTTGACTATAAGTTGACAAAGCCTTGCATACGCGTCAACTCTATTTTTTTAGGGGACGCGTCAACTTAGTAAGGCCAGAAGTGTGTGGCAGAGAACTTATAGCCCATTTGAGATTTGTAAGAATGTGTAGCCCATTTTTGAATTCTAATGGAATTTACTACAGCCCATTTACAGTTTGTTAAAAGTACAGCCCATTTCAACCAACCGTTCAAAACAGAATTCAATAAAATTTCCCACATTTTGATGGGATCCGAAATATTTTTATCCCGAAATTTCTAGTCAGATTAAATACAATTTCAATATAAATCTATATTACGTAAAAATCCAATGAAACATTGCACTCGCAACAATTAATGAAATTAAAATTTTCAATATCCAAAAATAATATTTTATAAAGTAATCACGTGTTTGGTGCATTTTTTATAGTTACTGCCCAGTTTTTATAATTACATCCCATTTATTATTTCTTAAAGCCCATTTTCTTGTTAAGCCTAATGCATCCCTCCTAGGAAAGATTTGCAGCCCAGCGGGGCGGAGAATAACAACTTGACCTTGCCTGGGTATTCCTAAAAAAAGTATAGCTGGGCTAGCCATTTTCAGCTTGAAAAAAATTAATATCTGGGCTGGATATCTGGCGTGGGCTAGACGGGCCACAGCCCGCCCAGTTAATACCGGCAGCGATGTTTTCGTTGTTGTTCAGAGGAGAAAAATTAATATCTGGGCTAAACATCGAAAAACTCTACAGTGCTCACACCTCAAAAACACAAATACTGCTCGAGCTGCTTGGTCCCAGCTGTCGGCCGCTTCTTGTGCAATTCTCTCATTTATTGACTACTACATAGGTTGACAATGGTGTGGGACCGTGATGTCAGGAAACCAGGAGGAAGCAAAATAAATTATAGTTATATATATATATATATATATATAATAAGGAGGCACTTGTGTACGTGAGGCTATGGACCTGGTGGGTCCCCATTGTCATCCTCTCCAAGTAAAGTCATCTCCTCGCCCGCGCGCGCTTTCCGCCCGAAACAGTCAGCGCCGCCCGCCCCGCTTCCCGGTGCAGGCGATTGCTCCACCTTCAAACGACACAAGTGCCGTCCGTCCGTCCGTCCATCTGCCGCCCACATTAATGATACGCGGTTGCCGAGGCGGCTACTCCGGCGCCACACGTCCGTCCCTTCGCCCGCCCACCATTGCTATATAAACTGCTGCGCCGGCCATAGCCGCAGTCATCCGCATCCGTTCCCTTTCTCCTGTCCACACCACTACTGCCCACCATGGCTTCCTCGCGCTCTAGCGCTCTTCGGGACGGGCGGACGACGGACCACAAGGAAATGGCAGCCATTGCTGCCGACTGGCTGGCCGGCAGGCAGCCGGAGGACGACGACGTCCCAATGGAGAACATGGTAGTCGACGATCCAGCGCCAACCCCCTCCTCCGCGCCATCCTCGCCGGTGCATTGCACCATGACCATCGGCGAGGCCCGTGCCCAATATATGGACAGGGTGAGGCAGATGCGTGAGGAGCAGTTCCGGGAGGCGTAGGCCGCCGCCGCCTACAACCACCATCTCCTCCAGGAGCACCTGCAGGCGGAGGAGCAGATCACCGCGGAGCGGGCGGAGCAGGAGGCGCTGCTCGACTCGTACCGCTCCGCCCACAAGGGCCGCCTCGAGCGCTGGCGGTACCGCATGCGGGTGGCGGAGGCTGCGGCCGCCTACAAAGAGGCTAGCAAAGAGGGCGATGAAGCGGGCGAGGCGCTGTTTGGCGAGACCGAGGATGAGGCAAAGGACAATGCCGGCTCCGACGAGTCCCCGCTCCGCTGGCGTCGACGAGGCCCTGCACCGCCGAGGCCCCGCGACGCCAACAACGAGGCAAAAGACACAACCGGCTCCGCCGAGGCCCCGCCCTGCCAACAACGAGGCAGAGGACATCGACGGCTAAGCCGAGGCCCCACCCTGCCGGAAACGTGGGGGAGGATTTCCATCGCTCCGCTGAGGCGCCGCCCGCCAGCAACGAGATAGAGGACATCGCCGGCTCCGCCGAGGCCCCGCCCCGCTGCCAACGAGGCCGCGCCACATAGAAAACGAGGAAGAGTAGAACACGGTAGGTCGCCGCCGCTCGGGTCCAAGTAAGGCCACCGCCGCTACCCTCCGGTTGAAGCCAAGCTAGGCGGGTTGACCATTGATGGCCGGTTAGCTTCTTGGCGGCGACGTGGAGTCGGAGAGCTGCGCTGGAGAAGAACGCTGCTTCTACTTAACTGCTGGTGCAGTTGGCTGACTGACACGTGGGCCCAACAGGCCACATGTCAGTTACGCAACTGCACCTGCAGTTAAGTCACTGAAGCTTCTGTTCGGCTCAGCGGGACACAGGTGGGTAGCTTCGGTTAATTAATTATACCTCCAGCGCACCCCTTTTTAGTTGAAGAATGGATGAAATGTAATGAAATCCGGCATGTTTATATGAAATCCGACCGTGTATGAATGAATTTATTTCGAATAGTTCGAATTCCTGTATCACTGGCATTGGATGAACATGCAAAACAATATGTACTAGCATTATTCCCAGGGTGATCACCTCGTTTGCAGCAGTTTCACATGTACTCCCTCCGGTCCTTTCTAGTCGTGCATACAAGTTTTGTCTGCAGTCAAAGTATCTATACTTTGACCAATCTTATACAAAAAGTATGCACTTTCACAATGTGCGAAGTAAAAAGGAACAGAAGGAGTACAAAGAGTTTGAGCAGCTTTTTAGCGTTTCTGTACATTGCAATCAAACACACAGGCCTGGCAATTCATAGAGAACATTCAAAACAATCAATGATTATGCATCTCAGCGACTCACATGTCAGAGGCAATATTTACTTCACAACTAAAGAATAAAGAAAAAATTGATCGACGCTGCTGATAGCAAAGGGCGTCCCATTCGAAAATATCAAACGCATGTCTTGCTAAAATCAATGAGCAAAATTTGACAAGGTTGTCCCATTCCAAAATATGAAATGCCTACGATTGTGGAATGGGTAGGGTTTGCCATCAGTTCGGACATTGACATGGCACCTCGTGCTAAATAAACCAGCTGTTCTTTTTGTGCGGTTCCACCAAAATCAACCAAATTCGCGCGTAGCTTGTATGATTTCGCCCTTATATGTTGCAACGCCTTGAAATTATCGGCACCTCCTTTCTTGTGGTGGAAATGAATGATTCGATGTATTCATGAACATTTTGTGCAGTTCCCATTGAAATCAAGCTGAGCACCCCTGTTTGCACAAATACAAAAAAGTGATTAGTATAAAGCAAACTGTACTATGAATTGAAAGTTTCAACAGGCACATACATGGTCCATGTAGAGCACACTTTTAGAAAAATGGAACTCACCAGAAAGAATCCTAGAACAACATTGTACTCGCGCATCATAGCAAAAAAAATGGAGATTTGTCAGTCCTTCTGAGCTGAAGTTAGTTTGGTCTTGTGGGGAGTAATGTAACCATCCTTCAACTGCTCCTTCTGATGAGAAGATAGACAGGGCTTCTTCATCCTGGCATAATCAGAACTAGTCACTTCACGTACTCCATATTCTTCTTCAGAGGAAGATGATCCTGTTGTGCAAAGACAAGAGGACTACTAAATGCTAGCATCCCTGTTGCTCAAAAAAAGGAAAGGAAATATTTAAAACAACACAGATGAAGCACTTCTCATGGACAATACCACTTTTTCATGAAAGTATCTAAACAGTAGCACAACACCAATAGAGATGACAAAGCTCAATCATATGGATGAAATCAGTGGGCGAGTACAAACCTTTGTCAGGAGGCTTATTGTGTAGAGCATACAGATGAAGCACTTCTCCGGAACCATCTGTTGCTATCTACGGTGGTGGCCATGCTTACTATATACTCCTCGATTAGTTTAATGTTTCCAACATCTTCTTGTGCAGTTCCACTAAAATATATGGTATCTTCAAAGAAGATCCCTGTTTGCACAAGTAGAGATAATTACATATTACATTAAGGGTGGCATCAAATCAGTGGCAAAACAATTGCTCGTTCCAGCCATAGCAATAAATTAAGATGCAAAACTATATTATTACTTGTGTCATCACAGTTCCAGTGCTTCATTACAACACCGGGAGTTGATTTTTGTTTTTCTTCCGCTTGTTCTTCCCCTTCATCACTTGGTTCAATAACAGACAAGCTTCGCCTTCAATGTAAGATTTGGCATGTCAATTAGGGAGCACAAGTATAGTACTAAACTTAATTTTCTGATGAAAGTGGCAAAATACAGGCCAACAGTTGTGCAATATCCTTATCTTACCTCAATGGGATATTATGGTGCACATACAGATTGGAAGTCTTGTCTCCATTTGTGCAGTTCACTAAAATCAAGCAACATTATCGTACAAGTAGCACAACATATGAAAGCACACTGCAGAATCATGTGAAAGAAGGCTAGTACTGACCTCTCATGATGCGGAATTCAAACAACTCACAAGAAGAAGATCTGAACCAAATTCGCCTTAACGGATACGAAGTAAGATCTCCTCTTGTGCAGTTCCACTAAGATCAAGCAATGAAGCAACGTTGTCGGTGTGACATTTTGGTTGAACTACACAAAACACTCTTAAAACAAAAGTGTTTTGTGCAGTGGAACAAAAGGTCACAATGGCACGAGATGAAGTAGATAACCCTGTTTACACAGAGGTGCAAAGGAAACAATTAGTGGTCAATAACGGTGGATGACACAGAAGCCAACAAAAAGAAGCATCTACCTTATCTAAATGGGAAAGAAAGCAAGACAATAGCATTTCTCAAACAGTGACATTGATTAATATTAACATAGAGATTATATTAACAATAAAATTCGTTAAACATGTAATTTGCTTTTAACTATGGCATTGCATCAATTTTCTAGCGGCATTATTAGAGGGTGTTTGTTTACAGGGACATTTTGGTGTAGGGACTAAAAAAATTCCGTGTCAGTCCCATCTAAACCAAACAGGAGGGACTTTTAGGGACTAAAAGTGGGCATTTGGGACTAAAGAAAGAAGACCCCGAGTGAGTCTTTTTGGGACTTTTTCCAACAGTTGCCCCTGCCACGCATCGCACCTTGTCTCTATTAGTTCATTACTAGGGGTAACATGGTCTTTTAGCATGTCATTTAATAACCTCTAGTCCATGTTTAGTCCCTGGAACCAAGCAGGTAGGGATTAGGGAGTTTTTAACCAAACAGGGCCTTAGATTAACAACAGCTAATGAGTTGCACGGGACAATGGACGCACCAGCACCATGTGCATCTACCGATGTACTGTGGTCATGCACAGTCTGTTGCAACAAAGAACAAACAACCAAGGAGCATATTTGTGTTGGTCCCAGTTTTGTTATCTTTAGACACCTTTCCCTATGTGAGCGCAGCAAATCTAGTCCTGCTCAAACTCTACAGCCTTGTCCCTTCCTTTCCTTTTTGAACTATCGCCCCTTCCTTTCCTCTTTTAACCACGTCCTAGATTTATGCGATACAAATTTCCCCACTACTTTCCCCCATTCCTTTCCTCTTTGAACCACATCCTAGATTCATGCTGTACAACTTTCCCCCTTCATTTCCTCTTTGAACCACGTCCTAGATTCATGCTATATACAACTTTTCCCACTACTTTCCCCCACTCCTTTCCTCTTTGAACCACGTCCTAGATTCATGGTATACATGCAGCTAGAGCAATGCATGTGAAGTAAGTAAATTATACCTTAAGGTTCTTGGGGCGTGGTTCAGTGGGCGATGGGACGACGGCGAAGAAGAAGGGGTCGGAGGCCCTCCCGCGCCGCCACTGGGTGGAAAGTGAACAGCTGCGCCGGTAGTCCCTCGCCGACGGCGACAACGTTAAGCCTCCTTCCCTTCCCGGCGGACGGATCCTGCCGGCTCTTTGAGCAGCAGTGAGGGGAGAGAGAGGCCAACGAAGTCTTGTTTAGATCTGGAGAGGGCGAGAGAGTGTGAAGAGAGCAACTACAAGCGCTGAGGCTCCAGCATGTATATATATATTGGAGAGAGAGTGTGAAGCGTGCAAACCCTAGAAAACATTTTGACCAGTCAAAGAATCCTCCTGGCACAAATTATGCTCAAGTGTAGTTATCGAACCCGAGACCTCAAGTTTGATGAGCGAACAGGCTAACCAGCTACACAACCCTCCCGTTATGTTCAACGAGAGGGAAATAACCTTTTATACATTCCTGCATTCGTGTGACAAGCATGCCATGTTTTTCTTGTGTGTGTGGGAGTCATTGGGATTTCAATCATAATCGTGTCATGTGGCTTTGGTGGTAAGACTATCCACAGTGGTGCAGAAATAATGCAGCCTTAGTCACCTTACCTCTCTCCACGTAGTACGTTGGGTCCCAGCAGTCAGAGGGTGAAACAAACAAATTAATAAGAAAAATTAAAAGCGCCAGCGGTGTATCTTACCTCACACATCTCGCTACTGCTCGGGAACACTGTCCAATTGATCCCTCTGTTCGCTCATGTACTATTTAAGTGAATCCTTATTATAACATGCACACAAATTTTGGGCACTTGTATTCGACTTAAATCAGTGTGCCACCGTATGTCGTATACTTACTACTCCCTCCATCTAGGTGTAATAAGTCACGTTAGAAGGTGCAACAGGCCAAGGTGCGTGCGTGCGTGCATGCGTGTGCGTGTGTGTGTGTGTGTGTGTGTGTTTAACAGCATGTGTGTGTTAGAGAGAGCGACAGATCGACCTACTCCTACAAAGAGATGTTGTGTAGTGTACGATTTTAGCCGCGAGAGTCAGTGCATCCTCTCGTTTCCGGGCGTGTCCGGTAGGGACATGCTAACAGCTTCCACGCCCGCTCTTGACCAGCCTGGCCCACCCAAAGCCCCATCCATCGCCCGCGCGCGCTTTCCGCCAGAAACGGTCAGCACCGCTCCAAAGAATCGGTGCCGCATTCATGCCCGGGCAGAGTGGACGCGACCTCTCACTGGCGCAAGAGTGATGGTTGCTTCGTCCGTCTAACTTACTGCTGGGTCTATGTGATTTGACGGCTCATTGGTCTTTATTACTGAGCTGGTAGGACTGCTGGATGTCCCACGCTTTCGGTGAAAGGAGGTACTACTACTAGATTACAATTTTCTCCATTCTTACAGCGGAGGCGTGCAAGAGCAGTGAAAACACGCAGGCTCAGTGATTACATGGCCCACCTCACACTATCACCATGCGACACCTAACTCTTTACATAGTACTCCCTCCGTTCCTAAATATTACTAGATGAGTCCCCGCGCGTTGCCGCGGAACAACGGTATATCTCTCTGCGCAAAAAACTCTATAACCGCATGACAAATGTGGTAGCCAAACTAAATAAACTCCCATCATCATTTAGATCATCCCACGTAAGGAAAAAAGATCAGCCAACTCCTACTGCATAATGGGATTATATGTTTCTTTTTGACATGTTAATGGGACTTAAAAGCTCACTTACATGCATGCTACCGGTGCATGCTTGCATGCAGACATGTTGATGTGATTTAAAACCCACTCACATGCATGTGCCACGGTATTTCTGCATGCTTGCATGTGGCTTAGTGCGGAGCCTCTCAACGTCTAGATCAGACGGCTATTATGGACTGATTTACTTCATCTAACGGCTACATCAATTTTGATGATGTGGCTCAAGGAGAGGATAGAGAATTCCTAGTAGTGGGGGCTAGCTATTACTAGTAGATAAGTCTTTGTAGAGATTCCACTACAAACGGAACAAAATGAATGAATCTACACTTAAATGCATCTATATACATCCGCATGTGGTTCATGGTGAAATCTCTACAAAGACTTATATTTAGGAACAGAGGAAGTACTAGTATAGTACGTACTGTAATTTATCAGCGAGATAAATTTGTACAATGCTATGAAGCTTCCAGCTTCTGTTACATGTATCTTGCGTCCAAGGTTGCCCGTTGCAACATTTCATCAAATACAAAGGAGACTAACATGCATGCTATTGCATCTCAATGATTGACAGATCATAGCAAACATGTACTCCCTCCATTCCAAAATAAGTGTCTCAACTTTGTGCAAACTTTAGTACAAAGTTGTACTACTAATAAAGTTGACACTTATTTTGGAACAGAGGCAGCTAAAGAAAAAAACGACCCATGCAGTCCCTAGCCCTTGAACCGTGAACCCTGACGAGGCTTCAATTTGCTGGCAACGTTCGAGCTTCCTAATAAATGAAGTTTGCAACCTTTTGACCATCGGGTCATTTTGTGCAGTTTCACCAAAATCGAGATGAGCATCCCTGTGGCAAAGAAATTGAAGAAGCGTGATTAGAATAAGATTACTGGGACTAGTTGATGAGACATAAACTCATCACAAATACAGTACGTAGAAGCCAGTAGAGGTATGTGCGGGGCAAAGAAGTAGAGAAATATCCACAGGGAGTGATGTGGGCGGCTGGAGCAGTGGTGCAAGCCGGCTGTAAAGGGAGTTGTACCTGAGGGACGTAGCTCAACCTTGAGGAGGGCGGCGGGAGGCGGCAACTGCCCACGTCGCGGCAGTGAGCAAGGACGAAGGCAACCTCACCGGCTTTGTGAGAGAGAAGGGCGGGGACCTCTGATCGGGACACGCCGACAGTGGGTTTTCGCCGTCGGCGACGGCCTCCGCATCTACACTAAGCATCCACCCCTTCCCCAAGGGGACGTGATCCGCCGGGATGTTAGAGATGTGGCCACAGTCGTTTTGTGCGAGAGAGTGTGAAGAGAGCAACCCCAGCAAGCAACCGTGTAGGCTGGCCCGTCCTGACTATGTATATAGTGGAGCGGTTTCCTTTTCTCTCCATATGAACCTATCATATTGCGTACGTGCCCCTGAAGAAAAAAAACTTTATTTATAAATGACGCGGCACCTACTACTCGTTCTCCTATAACCTTGCGCTTGGCATCTCCAAAATATTAACCTTGCGATTGGCTCTTCGCCTCTTCGGGAAGTCGAGCAATAATGGTAGTGCAGTATATATCGTTCTGGCTATATGAGACCGAATGAATTGCTGGATGTCCACCACGTGGGCGAGGGTCGAGGGGCGAGGGAGAGTGCTACATACGGAGCAAAATGAGTGAATCTACACTCTAAAATACGTCTATATACATCAGTGTTTGGAGTATGTACTAGTAGTTCATATTGAAATCTACTAAAGGACATATATATCCCAAACAATATGATATAATCTCTATAACCAAGGTAGTAGGGACGAGGAGTAAACGGAGGGAGTAGTAAATTTTTCTCCTCGTCCTGCGAGCCACCGCGCACATGGGCGAGGGAGCGGGCGTAAGGCGGAGCAAGCTTCACCTCATCCTGCGAGCCACCGCGCCCGTGGGCGGGGGAGACGGCGTACTAAGCAAGCTTCTCCTCGTTCTGCGAGTTGACGGGACACATCAAAAGTACTCTAGTGTATAAAGCCTTGCCTCTAAGGTAGGCCCCACATGGTTTGCCTCTTTTTTAACATAACACGTCAAGTCACAATTTGTTTGTTCACCCGTGGTAGACGATCCTCCCTCCACCAAGTGGACAACCAGTACACGTGCCAAATTACCACGTGGGCTGCCTTTTTCGTACAGAAAAGAGCTCCACCGTGTACCCGCGCGGGTGTGGTTGGGAAAGAGACGGGAGTACGTGCGCTGTGCATGCACCTCTTCTCTTCGTGCACGTCCCCCACCTATGTGGGTGTGTGTGAGAGATACAAACCGCGTTCGTGAGTGTTTTTTGTTTTGGGGTGGGGGTGGGGTGGGGGGTTGATTTCGTGAATTATTTGTGGGAATATGTGTCGATGACATCTCAAACAAATTTTTGCATGCAATGTGTGTGAAATGGAGGCCTATCCATATCATACATAGAGGGTCGGGCAATCCACGAGAAGAGAGGGAGCGGTCATAGCTATCGATAGAGTCGAAGAGAGGATCAAGTGGGTGGGTGCGAGATCGATGAAGAGAGCCATCGAAATTGTGTGTGTGTGCAAGTGAAAGATATAGGGCGACTGGCCGACCGGAACGTTAGAGGGCACATGTCAAGTTTGTGTGTGGCAGGGAGACCTGACTAG
>NC_057805.1:422745014-422761535 GCF_018294505.1 Triticum aestivum | reverse complement strand
ATGTGTTGAGAAGGAGAGACCCAGCTATGTCTTGAGGGAGATCGGTCGAGATCCATACATAACTGAAGGACGGGAAATATGATGGGACAGAGAGAGAGATGTGACACCCAAAATTTTATTTGGATTTTTCAAAAAAAATTTATTTGGCTTGAGGGAGGTGATTTAAATTTTTCTTCAAAAGAACCCTCCCTTTCAAAATATTTTTTTATGGCGAGAGTTTTATTTGGATTCACCCAAGACTTGTTTTTGGTCTTGGAGGTTCTTGCTTTTTATTTGGACTCAAACCAAAATGCTTTTCATTTGGGAAAATGCCTTTTGAAAATCTCTTTGAAAATGCACTATGGCTTTTGGAATAATCCTTTACCACTTTCAACAATTCTCTCTTGCCATGGCCTTAGTACTAATCCACTCTCCTAAACCTTCCCTCATCTTTGGATCATGAATTGCATCAAATCCAGCAAGTTGAACCTCCCCATATGATCATTTTCCATTTAAATCTTATCAAAACAATTTCTGTCTTCTATTCTAGCCCTTGGAGTTTTACAAAGGAGCTACTCTTTCTGCTTTGATTTTTGCCCCCAAACCAATTCCCCTCCCTAGTCCTTTGAACCCTCAACCAAGATCCATGAAGATCCACTGGTCTTCAGTTCAAATTTTTCAAACTACACTTGCTGCAAGTTTGGACCAGATTTGTCAAATTTGATGAAATTCATTCAAATCCTTCTCCTAAAAATCTGAGAAAAATCAGACAGCCTCTGGGTGCATTGAGAGGCCACCTCACCAAGTCCCAGCCCCAGGAAAATTTTTCTTCATGCCAAATCATTCTGTCGAA
Source organism: Triticum aestivum (assembly GCF_018294505.1). Lineage (NCBI taxonomy): Eukaryota > Viridiplantae > Streptophyta > Magnoliopsida > Poales > Poaceae > Triticum > Triticum aestivum. Next base: position 422,760,703 of record NC_057805.1, on the reverse strand, counting down.
CACCTGCAGAGCATTGTCAATGTCAAGTTCAGAGATTCAGAAATACAGTTCAGTGATCTACTGTCGTTTTCTTCAGAAACTGTTGTCGATCTCGACAGTGCCGCGTTGGCGCCTTGCTCCCCGTCCACTCCCCCTTGTCCCTGCACCGCACGAGCACCTGGACGTTTGCGGACGTCGGCGACGTGCTGGAGGAGGTGCGCCGCCCCGTGACCGACGCCAGCGGCGGCTTTGCGGCCGCCAGAGAGAGGCGCGGCGCAAACGGTGCCACTCAGCGCCGCCCAAGCCACCGGAGATCGCCGCGTGGCCACCCACTCCCCAGTGCATGCTGCCACCCTCGTCGTGAACTGCCAGGCGCGGAGCGCGCTCTCTGCCGCCGACGTGCCCATGCGGCCACCCCACCGTGGACCGACGCCGTTACGCCAAGACCGACCGGGATTAGCAGGGGAACGACACCAGCAACTCCCACTGATGCTGCCTGGCCACCTAAACCCCCTACCAATCCACTGCATCGCCGTAATTGCTTGCCGGATTTTCTCCGTTCACGGCCACCCCCTCGATCCGCCTATAAATAGAGGCCCCGAGCTTCAACTCGAACCCACACCATCTCTGCACTCCACCTAGAGCACGCCCAGCCACTGGTAGAGCCACGGGAGAGCTTTCTTCCCCGACTCCGGCCGCCCCGACCCGCCACGGGATCCAGCTCGATTCGCTCTCGTGCGTGCGCCTCAGCCTCCCATCTCTTGCCAGTAGCTCCCCTATGCATCCACTCTTCTGACCCGCGTTTCAATTCGGAGTTTGCAGCACCCACCGGAGTTCTCCACCATCACCCGAGCCGCCGTCCGCCGGAGAAAGTGTCACCGTCGACGTAGTGCTCTCCGACGCTCGAGTCCACCCCCCACCAATGCGGAAGGACACACTGAAGCTCTTGGTACACTCCGATCTCCCTGTCTCGCCGTGGTTCGACGCCAGCGACCACCGCAGTCTTCGGGCGCCGGCGAGCCTTTTAAACCTGACATGTGGGACCCCATGTCAGCCTCTCTTCTTTCTCTCCCTGGAAACGTTTTCTGTTGGCGCCTTCGGGCAAAATACGTTTTCCCTTTTGAGCTGGCGCGTTTCTTTCCGAAGCGTTTTTTGTTTTCTCAGTTTAACCCCTGGAACTTTTCTGTTTCATTGCAGATGAGTCCCTGGACAGAAACCTTTATAACTTTTAAATAAAAAGTGATTTTTGAGTCATTCTTTTTCTGACAGTCTTAAAATTTTGTCTAGTTTTTTATGAGATTTATTTGGAAATTTTTTGGAGAATTTTTTATGCACGCGTTGGTTTTCACGTTAGTACCCGTTTTCGTTATGCCGTAGGTTCCGGAAGAGGTGACGGAGCCGCGAACTTCGCCGAGCTAGACTCCGACTTCTCCGAACCAGGCAAGCATGTTTGAACCTTTGATATGATAGGTGTTTTGCATGTTTGCGTGTAAGTTTGTGCGTGGCATGTGAGTGTCGGTGAGTACCTCGTTGCTTGTGAGGCAACTACCCGTATGTTCCAAAGTTGCGATGATCTCTGGTGAGAGATGGCCTAATCATGTGGTGACATGAAGGGCAGCAAGGTGGTACTGTTGTAGCATACCAGCCTTGCGTCATCCGACTACTTCCGACGTTAACGTGGACGGAGTCACGTTATCGTTCTTTTCCCTTCCGTGCTACCACATGTTTCTTTTGCCAGGATGCGGTTTAGTAAGTTGGTAACCTCTTACCGTGTACACACCAAACAGAGGGGCCGGGATGATGGTACCATGGCCCTGATTAAAGCCAGTCATCCGGTCAGGGGGCATGGGTGTTTCCGGTTGGGACCGAGAGGGGGGGGCACCCCCTTAGAGCGCGCGTATAGAAATTTGATCCCATGCTACGCGAGGTTGTAGCCTCCCCGTCTCAAGGTTTTTTTTGAACGTTGCCGAGGGTGATCCCTGGCTTTGGAATGTTGAATGGGTGTGTACTGGTTAGACGTGTTTCTTCCAAAACACCGTAAACGGAACTAGTCCCCGTGACTACTGAAATCCGTTGGCTGTGGTTAGGTACAAACTCTGCAGAGTCAAATCCTTCCAAGTCATCGTATCCATGATCAAGTAGGGTGATCAGTATATCCATATCTATCCTCGTGGAAATTATTCCCCGGTGAACAAGCTCTAGTGGTAAACCCAGTTTAATTGTTATTCCTGCGGATGGACTAACCTTATATTTGTCTCGTACTTGTAATAATTTATGTTCTCGAGCTACTGAATTATTTAGCTACAATATAAGCCCTTTATGTGATGTCGCTCAGACGTCCGACTGTGGCATGTTTGTCTTTTATTTCTGTTATAAGCCCTTTATGTGGTGTCACCATGACGCCCGACTGCGGCATTATTATTCTTGCAGTTTCCTCTCGAGGAGTCATTCAGACCCTCGTTTGGCACCGGTATTACTATTCTTGCAGTTTCCTCTTGAGGAGTCATTCAGACCCTCGTTTGGCACCGGTATTACTATACTTGCAGTTTCCTCTCGAGGAGTCATTCAGACCCTCGTTTGGCACCCAGTATTTATTTTGGGATTTCGGGAGGACTACCGCCCGACTTCTCTGTTATTTTCCCATGCATTATTATCTCTATGTCTGAACGCACTGGTTAATCTGTTCATATGCTTCATGTTTACATTTGTTATATCTTATGTCCGAACTGTCTTGCGAGTACTTTCATAGTACTCACCTGGCTTGTTGATTTGGCCAGATGTTGATGAAGGCGATCTCTTGGATGAAGAGTTTGATAGTGCGTCCGACGCCTAGAGGAATCCCAGTCAGCCCTGTGCGATCCTGGATATTGGTCACTTGTATTATAAACGCTTCCGCCACCCGCAATAAGTCTCCTCGAGCCTCACTCCGACGCTCGAAGAGCTGTAGTTTTCAGGAGTCATATCACCCACTTCGCGGTGATATTTCCACCACCGTTGTTATCGTGAGTTAGTAGTCATGCCACCCTATCCGCCGTTATGTTTTATCGGCGTTCATGTAATAAATTGTTGAGCAGTCTCCACTCAACCTTGTATTATATTCAGTACTCCTGGTATTTTTCTTCTGTGACCAAGATATTGTCTACCAGTGAGAAGGAATTCTTCTTTACTGGTCCGTAAAAGGGATTGGTCTCTCAATAAATATTTTATTGAGAAACCGGTCGTGACAAGCTTGGTATCAGAGCCAGGCTGACTGTAGGAAGCCACTAGGTGCGATCGCTAATCGGGTATTAGCGTCTTTTGTGCTTTTTCAGCATTTCGCAAATGTAGCTATTTTCTGTTGGTCATCATAAATTTATGACATGACTACTCAGAATTTTTGCCTACTTTTGTAGATGGCTGGCAGCAACTGTGAGACTCGAGTGTTCACGAACGTGCCCGAGGGGTTTGTCAAGCTCCTCGTCTCCATCACCAAGCTCGCGATCGGGCCAGCGACTCGCCCGGAGTTCACGCTTTATCAGCACAAGCTCAGCGACGACGTGTCTATGCACCAGGCCATGGTGCAATTCAAGGGAGGGCGTTCTGCATCTCACCACTTCCGTTTTGTGGGAAGGGCCATGCCTACGGAGAGGCATGCCATGCAGATGGCTGCCCGTGAAGCAATAGCTCGCCTTCGGGACATCCTTCCTATGATGAAGACTCGTCGCTACCGCTACCTCCCATGCCATGTGCCATATACTTGTCACTATGCATTCGCCTGCCATCGGGGAGAGCGAGATGAAGCCATCGAGATGGTCGTGGAGTACCTCAAGGCTCTGGAGGAATCCTTCGACAACCTCGTGGATGATCTTGTGGCTGCCCGCATGGACTTAGTCCGGGGCGGTCCTGCCAGCAGGAAGGAGCTTCTCCACACAACACCGCCTCTGACATTCGTCTCGTCTTCAGCCTCTTATGCACCGGCCATTCTGGCCACTGCTCGCCGTCTGCCTACCACTGAGGAGTTCGACCGAGTCATCGCTCCTACTCCAGTCAGAGCTGCACCGCCTGCCGCACCCGCTCTGCCGCCCGTCGCTCCCGCACCATCACCGCAGTGCAGTGTTACGCACCAGGAGCCAGCTAGAGAGGAGGTGGAGGTTGATTCTCCTGCACCGCTGAGTCTTGCCCTCGGCAAGGGAAAGGACATCGTCACCATCTCCGACTGAGAGCGCCGAGTAGCCGCGCGTTATGTCTGCTCGTATGATGTGTTTTTTTCTGTACGCTAGTTTGTATTAGTGTGTTTGCTGCTTTCCGGAGGAGTACGCTAGTCTAAATAACATGTCAGGATTGTGTACGCGCATCCTGAGTGCTGTATCGTGTGTTTGTTTTTCGTGTGTAAGATTTGGGTTAAACAGTTCGCCCCCATGCAAAATCGTTTATGTTTTCTTGAAAACCTTGAGCTCTTTTAAATTGTTGCCATGCAAGATTTTTTCCTTGTGCCACACAGTTCTTCTCATGGGTTTTGCAAAATAATACCCCAGACTGGAAAAATATCTCGCCCGTGGACTCGCTCCATGCCCAATCAGCCAGAAGAAGTTTATGGGACACAGACTAGCAACAATTTCACTCAGGGTCAGTCCAGTCAACAGGACAGCGAAGCAGCCCTGTCTCAAGTATGCCGTCTCTTCGAACAGAGCCAGCAACAGCACCAAGAGATGATGAATATTTTCATAATATGGGAAACCACCGTGAACCCTATCAGCCCCATTCCAAGTTATCTGAGTTACAGAAAACTCGCCCTTCAACGTTTGCTCACACCGATAGGCCGCTAGAAGCCGATGATTGGCTCCGTGACATTGAAAGGAAACTGATTGTTGCTCAGTGTTCAGATCATGAGAAGGTGCTTTATGCACCACACTACCTTACTGGAGCAGCTGCAGCATGGTGGGAAAACTTCCTACACATGCATCCCAGTGAACACAACATCACCTGGGAAGAATTCAAGGAAGGCTTCCGTGGGGCACACATCCCCAGGAGCATCATAAAAATCAAGAAGAGAGAATTTGACAATTTCAAGCAAAGAGGCATGTCAGTGACAGAATACAATGGTCAGTTTACCCAGCTATCTCGTTATGCCTACGACGAGCACATGACAGAAAACAAGAAGATGGAAAAATTCCTGGACGGCCTGGCACCAGCACTGAGATGCCAACTGATTGTACACACCTTCCCGGATTTTAAAACTATGGTTGACAAGGCCATTACCTTGGAGAATGAGCGCCGTAGTCTGGAAGATATCCGTAAGGGAAGGAGGGACAAGACGACTCTTGCTCGCAACAACTGAAGCAAGACTGAGGTTCCAAGGACAGAAGCAAGCAGATCGACGACTACTGATCCAAGGCCCGTCAGACAGTTTCATGCCAGGGACAAGGAGTTCACGTACTATCCAGGGGTCACCTGCTATGCTTGCGGTGAGGAAGGGCACTATGCTAAACAGTGCCCAAAACCAAGGAACTCGGTACCCAAGCCGAACAATGGTGGAAACAATCCAGCCCCCAAGCGCAACAATTTCAACCCCAGCAACAACCACAGGAAGGGTCACCTGAACCATGTGACCAGGGAAGAAGCACAGAATGCCCCAGACATCGTGCTCGGTACGTTCCCTGTCAACACAGTACCTGCCACGGTTTTGTTTGATTCTGGAGCTTCCCATTCGTTCGTTTTGAAGAGTTTTGTTTTGCAACATGGTTTTCCGATACTTCCCTTGGAAAAATATATGATCATCAAGTCCCCCGAAAATAAGCAAATCGCTCAGAGTTACTGCCAAGGAGTGATAATTGAATTCGAAGGACTACAGTTCCAAGCAAATCTCATCGTGTTGGAAAATAAAGGACTGGATGTCATTTTAGGGATGGACTGGTTGACCACCAACAAAGGATTCATCGACTGTTTCAATCGGACCATGATTCTCACTCACCATCATGGCAAAACAATAAAGGTTACAACTCAGGAAAGGCCACGGTCACGGCAACCAAAACTGAACAAAGTGGACATTTCAGAACTGAGAAAAGTTCCAGTGGTATGTGAGTTTCCTGAAGAACTACCAGGCATGCCACCAGACCGAGAGATAGATTTCAGCATCGAACTAGCACCTGGCACCGCTCCCATCTATAAGAAACCTTATAGAATGGCACCCTCAGAATTGGTGGAGTTGAAGAAGCAGATAAAGGAATTATTGGACAAAGGATTTATTCGAGCCAGCTCCTCACCATGGGGTTCGCCAGTATTGTTCGCCAAGAAAAAGGATGGGACACTGAGACTGTGTATAGACTATCGAGCCCTCAATATGGTCACCATCAAAAACAAATATCCGATGCCACGGATAAATGATTTGTTCGACCAACTCGCACAAGCCAGGGTGTTCTCAAAAATTTATTTGAGATCGGGATATCACCAATTGAAAGTACGGACAGAAGATATCCCCAAGACAGCATTCACTTCCAGATATGGGTTATATGAGTTCACAGTGATGCCTTTTGGTCTAACGAACGCCCCTGCATATTTCGTCCACCTCATGAACAAAGTGTTCATGAAATTCATGGACAAATTTGTTGTGGTGTTCATTGACGATATTCTGGTTTACTCAAGGACACCGGAAGAGCATGCTGAACATCTCAGAATTGTTTTGGGAGAATTAAGGAAACATCAGTTGTATGCCAAATTTAGCAAGTGTGAATTTTGGCTAAGACAAGTTGGTTTCCTAGGCCACATATTGAACCAAGAAGGCGTGGCCGTAGACCCAGAGAAAGTCAAAGCCATACTTGACTGGAAGCCACCCGCCAACGTTACAGATGTGCGGAGTTTCCTGGGAATGGCCGGATATTACAGAAGATTTATTGAAGGATTCTCCACTGTGGCAAAACCAATAACACAATTGCTCAAGAAGGACAAGAAATTTGTATGGACGGAAGCATGCGAGAAAAGCTTCCAAGAACTCAAGAAGAAGCTGACAACCGCACCGGTCTTAACTGTGCCAGACATACACAAGAGTTTTGAAGTGTATTGTGACGCGTCCCGAAAGGGTCTCGGGTGTGTTGTAATGCAGGATGGCAAAGTTGTCGCGTATGCCTCCAGGCAGCTGCAAAAACATGAGGAAAATTACCCAACACATGACTTGGAGCTAGCAGCAGTCATACATGCACTCAAGGAGTGGAGGCACTTTCTGTTGGGAAATCGCTGTGAAATATATACGGACCATAAGAGCCTCAAATATATTTTCACACAGCCAGAGCTAAATTTACGCCAACGACGCTGGTTGGAATTGGTCAAGGACTATGATGTCGGCATTCACTACCATCCAGGAAAAGCAAATGTAGTGGCCGATGCCCTTAGTCGAAACCCCAGCCCGGACAATGAAGGTCCGCAAAACTTGAGGCCTGAGTTTCGGCAAGAGTTCGCTAGGCTCAACATGGTGTTAGTCTCTGAGGGCACCGTATCAAATCTGGAGATACAACCCATCCTAGTGGAACAAATTAAGAAGGCTCAACAGGGACATCCCAGCATCGAAGGTATAAAGAAGAAAATGAACCTTGGTAAGGCTTCGGAGTTCGTCACAGACAGTGAAGGAATATTATGGTACAGAGACAGACTTTGCATACCTAACATTGAGGAACTCAAGCAACAAATCCTAACCGAAAGCCACACTGCACCATACTCGATCCATCCTGGAGGAACCAAGATGTACAAGGACATTCAGGAAAGATTTTGGTGGCATGGTATGAAAGGAGATATAGCCGCATTTATTGCTTGTTGCGATTCATGTCAGCGCATCAAGGCCGAGCATCAAAAGCCAGCAGGGCTACTCCAGCCAAACAGGATACCGGAATGGAAATGGGATGAAATAGGAATGGACTTCATCGTCAGATTACCTCGATCACATCGCGGAAATGACGCCATATGGGTCATCACAGACCGACTAACCAAGGTTGCTCATTTCATTCCCGTGAAGACTACCTACTCCACACAGAGACTGGCCAAACTTTATCTCTCCCGTATAGTTTGTTTGCATGGAGTCCCAAAGACTATAATATCCGACCGAGGCACCCAATTTGTCTCCAAATTTTGGGATCACCTGCAACAAGCTCTAGGCACGCAGCTAGCTTTCAGTACAGCGTACCACCCTCAGACTGATGGACAAACGGAACGTGTAAACTAAATCCTAGAGGATATGCTGAGAGCCTGTGTGCTCACCTATGGGTCCAGTTGGGAAGAGAGTTTGCCGTATGCCGAATTTGCTTACAACAACAGTTACCAAGTCAGCTTGCAAATGGCACCCTTTGAATCATTGTACGGACGGAGGTGTCGTACCCCACTGAATTGGTCAGAAACAGGTGACAGCCGTATCTTCGGCCCAGACATGCTTAAAGAGGCCGAGGAGAAAGTTAAACAGATCAGGGACAGACTCAAGACAGCTCAAAGCAAACAAAAGAGCTACTACGATCAAAAACATCGTGAGGTCAGCTTTGAACCCGGTGATTCCGTATTCCTACGAGTGTCTCCTATGAGGGGCCTACAACGGTTCAAAATTAAGGGGAAGCTAGCCCCGAGATTTATTGGACCATTCGGTGTAATTGCACGAAGAGGCATGGTAGCCTACCAGCTAGACCTACCCAAGGAGCTGTCAGACGTCCATGACGTATTCCACGTCTCACAATTGAGAAAATGTGTAAGTAACTCGGAGAAGCATGTATCTCACGAGAGCATTGATGTGCAACCAGATCTCACCTACAGAGAGCGGCCAGTAAAGATACTAGAAGTGTCTGAACGGAGGACCCGTCAGAAAACGACAATTTTTTTCAAAGTTCAGTGGAGCAACCACACCGAGGATGAAGCTACATGGGAAAGGGAAGATTTTCTTCAGGTAGAGTACCCATATCTATTTGAGGATCAGCAGTAATCTCGAGGACGAGATTTTTCCTAAGGGGGTAGGTGTTGTGACACCGAAAATTTTATTTGGATTTTTCAAAAAAAAATTATTTGGCTTGAGGGAGGTGATTTAAATTTTTCTTCAAAAGAACCCTCCCTTTCAAAATATTTTTTTTATGGCAAGAGTTTTATTTGGATTCACCCAAGACTTGTTTTTGGTCTTGGAGGTTCTTGCTTTTTATTTGGACTCAAACCAAAATGCTTTTCATTTGGGAAAAATGCCTTTAGAAAATCTCTTTGAAAATGCACTATGGCTTTTGGAATAATCCTTTACCACTTTCAACAATTCTCTCTTGCCACGGCCTTAGTACTAATCCACTCTCCTAAACCTTCCCTCATCTTTGGATCATGAATTGCATCAAATCCAGCAAGTTGAACCTCCCCATATGATCATTTTCCATTTAAATCTTATCAAAACAATTTCTGTCTTCTATTCTAGCCCTTGGAGTTTTACAAAGGAGCTACTCTTTCTGCTTTGATTTTTGCCCCCAAACCAATTCCCCTCCCTAGTCCTTTGAACCCTCAACCAAGATCCATGAAGATCCACTGGTCTTCAGTTCAAATTTTTCAAACTACACTTGCTGCAAGTTTGGATTAGATTTGTCAAATTTGATGAAATTCATTCAAATCCTTCTCCTAAAAATCTGAGAAAAATCAGACAGCCTCTGGGTGCATTGAGAGGTCACCTCACCAAGTCCCAGCCCCAGGAAAATTTTTCTTCATGCCAAATCATTCTGTCGAACACCTGCAGAGCATTGTCAATGTCAAGTTCAGAGATTCAGAAATACAGTTCAGTGATCTACTGTCGTTTTCTTCAGAAACTGTTGTCGATCTCGACAGTGCCGCGTTGGCGCCTTGCTCCCCGTCCACTCCCCCTTGTCCCTGCACCGCACGAGCACCTGGACGTTTGCGGACGTCGGCGACGTGCTGGAGGAGGTGCGCCGCCCCGTGACCGACGCCAGCGGCGGCTTTGCGGCCGCCAGAGAGAGGCGCGGCGCAAACGGCGCCACTCAGCGCCGCCCAAGCCACCGGAGATCGCCGCGTGGCCACCCACTCCCCAGTGCACGCTGCCACCCTCGTCGTGAACTGCCAGGCGCGGAGCGCGCTCTCTGCCGCCGACGTGCCCGTGCGGCCACCCCACCATGGACCGACGCCGTTACGCCAAGACCGACCGGGATTAGTAGGGGAACGACACCAGCAACTCCCATTGATGCTGCCTGGCCACCTAAACCCCCTACCAATCCACTGCATCGCCGTAATTGCTCGCCGGAGATTCTCCGTTCACGGCCACCCCCTCGATCCGCCTATAAATAGAGGCCCCGAGCTTCAACTCGAACCCACACCATCTCTGCACTCCACCTAGAGCACGCCCAGCCACTGGTAGAGCCACGGGAGAGCTTTCTTCCCCGACTCCGGCCGCCGCGACCCGCCACGGGATCCAGCTCGATTCGCTCCCGTGCGTGCGCCTCAGCCTCCCATCTCTTGCCAGTAGCTCCCCTATGCATCCACTCTTCTGACCCGCGCTTCAATTCGGAGTTTGCAGCACCCACCGGAGTTCTCCACCATCACCCGAGCCGCCGTCCGCCGGAGAAAGTGTCGCCGTCGACGTAGTGCTCTCCGACGCTCGAGTCCACCACCCACCGACGCGGAAGGACACACTGAAGCTCTTGGTACACTCCGATCTCCCTGTCTCGCCGTGGTTCGACGCCGGCGACCACCGCAGTCTTCGGGCGTCGGCGAGCCTTTTAAACCTGACATGTGGGACCCCATGTCAGCCTCTCTTCTTTCTCTCCCTCGAAACGTTTTCTATTGGCGCCTTCGGGCAAAATACGTTTTCCCTTTTGAGCTGGCGCGTTTCTTTCCGAAGCGTTTTCTGTTTTCTCAGTTTAACCCCTGGAACTTTTCTGTTTCATTGCAGATGAGTCCCTGGACAGAAACCTTTATAACTTTTAAATAAAAAGTGATTTTTGAGTGATTCTTTTTCTGACAGTCTTAAAATTTTCTCTAGTTTTTTATGAGATATATTTGGAATTTTTTTGGAGAAGTTTTTATGCACGCGTTGGTTTTCATGTTAGTACCCGTTTTCGTTATGCCGTAGGTTCCGGAAGAGGTGACGGAGCCGCGAACTTCGCCAAGCTAGACTCCGACTTCTCCGAACCAGGCAAGCATGTTTGAACCTTTGATATGATAGGTGTTTTGCATGTTTGCGTGTAAGTTTGTGCGTGGCATGTGAGTGTCGGTGAGTACCTCGTTGCTTGTGAGGCAACTACCCGTATGTTCCAAAGTTGCGATGATCTCTGGTGAGAGATGGCCTAATCATGTGGTGACATGAAGGGCAGCAAGGTGGTACTGTTGTAGCATACCAGCCTTGCGTCATCCGACTACTTCCGACGTTAACGTGGACGGAGTCACGTTATCGTTCTTTTCCCTTCCGTGCTACCACATGTTTCTTTTGCCAGGATGCGGTTTAGTAAGTTGGTAACCTCTTACCGTGTACACACCAAACAGAGGGGCCGGGATGATGGTACCATGGCCCTGGATTAAAGCCAGTCATCCGGTCAGGGGGCATGGGTGTTTCCGGTTGGGACCGAGGGGGGCACCCCCTTAGAGCGCGCGTATAGAAATTTGATCCCATGCTACGCGAGGTTGTAGCCTCCCCGTCTCAAGGTTTTTCTTGAACGTTGCCGAGGGTGATCCCTGGCTTCGGAATGTTGAATGGGTGTGTACTGGTTAGACGTGTTTCTTCCAAAACACCGTAAACGGAACTAGTCCCCGTGACTACTGAAATCCGTTGGCTGTGGTTAGGTACAAACTCTGCAGAGTCAAATCCTTCCAAGTCATCGTATCCATGATCAAGTAGGGTGATCAGTATATCCATATCTATCCTCGTGGAAATTATTCCCCGGTGAACAAGCTCTAGTGGTAAACCCAGTTTAATTGTTATTCATGCGGATGGACTAACCTTATATTTGTCTCGTACTTGTAATAATTTATGTTCTCGAGCTACTGAATTATTTAGCTACAATATAAGCCCTTTATGTGATGTCGCTCAGACGTCCGACTGTGGCATGTTTGCCTTTTGCTTTCAATATAAGCCCTTTATGTGATGTCGCTCAGATGTCCGACTGTGGCATGTTTGTCTTTTATTTCTGTTATAAGCCCTTTATGTGGTGTCACCATGACGCCCGACTGCGGCATTATTATTCTTGCAGTTTCCTCTCGAGGAGTCATTCAGACCCTCGTTTGGCACCGGTATTACTATTCTTGCAGTTTCCTCTCGAGGAGTCATTCAGACCCTCGTTTGGCACCGGTATTACTATTCTTGCAGTTTCCTCTCGAGGAGTCATTCAGACCCTCGTTTGGCACCCAGTATTTATTTTGGGATTTCGGGAGGACTACCGCCCGACTTCTCTGTTATTTTCCCATGCATTATTATCTCTATGTCTGAACGCACTGGTAAATCTGTTCATATGCTTCATGTTTACATTTGTTATATCTTATGTCCGAACTGTCTTGCGAGTACTTTCATAGTACTCACCTGGCTTGTTGATTTGGCCAGATGTTGACGAAGGCGATCTCTTGGATGAAGAGTTTGATAGTGCGTCCGATGCCTAGAGGAATCCCAGTCAGCCCTGTGCGATCCTGGATATTGGTCACTTGTATTATAAACGCTTCCGCCACCCGCAATAAGTCTCCTCGAGCCTCACTCCGACGCTCGAAGAGCTGTAGTTTTCAGGAGTCATATCACCCACTTCGTGGTGATATTTCCACCACCGTTGTTATCGTGAGTTAGTAGTCATGCCACCCTATCCGCCGTTATGTTTTATCGGCGTTCATGTAATAAATTGTTGAGCAGTCTCCGCTCAACCTTGTATTATATTCAGTACTCCTGGTATTTTTCTTCTGTGACCAAGATATTGTCTACCAGTGAGAAGGAATTCTTCTTTACTGGTCCGTAAAAGGGATTGGTCTCTCAATAAATATTTTATTGAAAAACCGGTCGTGACAAGAGAGGAGAGAGAGAGGGAGGGAGAGGGGTAGAGTGCTGGATGGGTGATGGAGTTGCTTCTCAAAGATGGTGGGAGAGGCCTACTAGACAAACTGAGGGTGGAACTGCAATGTTATCAATAAGAGTGGGGATGTGTTTCTATGTGTGCCTGTGCATGATAGATCTGTCGGGACGCATCCATGGATGATGAAGGGGAACCATGTGTTTGGTAAGCAAACCTAACTAGATCGGTAGATCAATTGTTGTTTGTCGGAGGAAGGGAGAGACACAACTAATGAGGTAGATCGATTGACGTGTGGGTAAAAACGAGTTATAAGGACCTAGCTAGCTATATGTATAGCGAGAGATCGGTCGGTGTACGTCCATTTGTTAGAGGCAAATAAGGCCCAGCGAGACGGATAGACAGAGACAATGGAGCTAGGAGGTGGTGCGAGAGGCCCAACTACTAGCTAGATAGGGGGAGGAGTGTGCGGTTGTGAGATCGATGAAAAGAGGGGCGAGAGTTTACACGTGTGTCTGACCGTATGAGAGACACGAGGCAAGGACACATAAAGGAGGAGATTGAAGGTGTGTGTGTATGTTGTAGGTAGGCATCGCTGGAGAGGTTTATCGATCGGTGTGTGTCGGAAAGGAGTTGTGGAGACTCTAGGAGAATGACCTAAAGAAAAAAAGAATGTGCCTGGTGGATAGAATGCCGAGGGAGGGGGAGGGTGAGGAGGGCGTGTGCATGCACGAGAGAAAGTTAGTGGTAGCTACAAAGGTTAGAGGATTGTGTGGGTGTAAGAGACTAACAAAGGTCATAATTTGATATGAAAGCGGATTCATATATTTTAATAGGAGATCATAGTGTTTTAAACATTGCGTGCATGAATACAACAGTAATACACATGCTGTGCACATGTTATACCATAATGTGATAATGCATGGCGTTTGCAACTCACAGCTAAATGCTGAACAATCTAAACCATACTATACATCAAACAATCTCACATTTTATTTGAATTTGTGATAATGTGTGGCGTTTGCAGCTTACAACTAAATATCGAACAATCTAAACAATACTATATATCGAACATTCTCACATTTTATTTGAATTTGTGGTAATGTGTGGTGTTTACAACTCACATCTAAATACTTGTAGGCGTAGGGGGCGGGGCACCATACATAATGTGATAAACACATTATACATATGAGACATGGTTTAGATTATGAAGATCTAGCTAGATCTAGAAATGTAATGTGATTTGAAATCAAAATAAAGTGGGTTCAAAAAATCTAGTTCGAGTTCATATAGTACACATAGTTGATATGTAACTCGAGACTAATCATGTGGTGTGCTGTGAAGATAATACACAAACGATGGTTTAACTTGACAATAATTATGATTGTAGATCTTATTAAAACAGAGAAACGAATTCAAATGCTTTGACTTCACAACAATCATCACTGTAGATCTTATTCAAATAGAGAAACAAATTCAAATTTAGTTCATATTGAAGAGGTAGTATATACGTTTGGAATGCACTAAAACGTTCATTTGAGTAGTAGGTTGCATGCATTATACACGTAGCGAAATATTTTAATTGAACATAACATGAATTCAAAGTTTTGAATGACATTTGTAGTGCACATTGATTTGGTACAGTACACGTTAGGCTTGTCCGGAAATTTTAACCCGCGCCTTGTTAGCCCGAAATATTTAAGATATATCTTTGTCTCGTTGTGCTCCGACAACTCCCTCCATCTCAACCCGCGCCTTGCTATTCCGAAATTACAACGCGCTCGAAAACTCCCACCTCCTGTGAAATCCCGACACGCGAAATGCCCGTGGTACCCCTGAACCGAAAGAACCGCCTCAAATCGGTGGGGGTACTTTCATAACTTACCCCACATTTCGGACAAGCGCGTCGCTAAGCCATGGTTCCCCACTGCCATCCCATCCGCCCACCCATTCGTACACCGAGGCCGCGAAAACCCGCGACGAAACCCCACACCCTGCTCCGTCCGCCACCCAGCCGGAGCCTCTTCCCCGACGACGTCGTCCACAGCAACACCTCGACGTCCCTCATCCATCGTACCAGATGAGAATCCGTCGTCGATCTCATCGTCCCGCCGGTTCAGCCACCCCGTCCTCCACCTCCAAGGAGCTACCCCGATGTTCCCCTCGTCTTTCGCGCCACCTCCATTCCCACACCGCCGTCTTCACCTGCACCACCGGAAGAGCATCATCATCACCGTTTCCTCGGATGAAGTTGCGGCCTAATCGGTGCTACCAAAGAGGTTGTACACTAATCGCCGCATTTTCTTCTTGATTCGATCTCACGGTGTTGCCGGCGCTCGGTCCCGAGCCGACACGGCGCAGCTCCATCCACAGCGGCGTCGCCGGCCACTTCCTCCACGGCGTCGCTCCCTCGGCGGCGACGTCCACATCAGTAGGAGCTGCTGCTGCTTTAGCTCTCGCTCGCGCTACTGCTCTGCTCTTGCTCTCGGTCCCCTGCCTGGTCTACTCTTGCTATTGCTCTTGCTCGCGCTGCTGCTCTCGCTCTTGCTCTTGCTTGCGATGCTGCTCCGATTTAGCTACACTTCAGTCGACTGAATTGACTTTTGGGTCAGTCGATTTTCAGGGGGTGGGGGGCTCGCCGGGGTGAAGGAAGAACCAGCCGCAGCGGGGAGGGGGGCTCGCCGGAGAGGTACCCCACTATCTATCTTAGGGTTCAGGATGGGGGCGGTGGTCGCCGGCGGT
>NC_057805.1:422637393-422744465 GCF_018294505.1 Triticum aestivum | reverse complement strand
CAGGCCCTTGATTTCATATCCAACGACTGCAAAATCGACTGACCAGAGATGAAAAAGTCAGTCGACCGACGTGTAGCCTCACCTTGCTAGTGCGTTCAGTTTCGACAGCAAAATTCAGTGTCGACAGTTAAGTTCAGTTTCGACAGTTAAGTTCAGTTTCGACAGTTAAGTTCAGAGATGAGCGGCTGATGTATTTTACATCTAGCACTTTGTGGTTATGTATTTTACGTCATGTATTGGAGATGCTATTAGAATTCCACTCAGGTTAACGTTGTTCGTTGTCTCTCTTGTCCTGCTTCAGCCTCGGCGTCGTACAACTCACCGGAGCTGCTCCAACGACGAAACACTCCATCACAGCGGAGCAGTACCTCGGGCTCCATCTCCAGACGCCTACGATCTTCTTCCCCTCCTCCAACAGCAAAGTCAGCCGGAGCATCCTCACCGGCCAACCCAATCACGCTGAGATCGACATGGCTTCGCCAAAGAGGTTGTACACTTGTTGCATCTCTTTTTTACTCTACATGTTATATATATTGTCCACCGAGCACACGGATTTGTTCCTTTAGTGTCTCCTTGAAAGAAAAAACTTAGGAATTTTAATTTTCACTTGTCCTCCTTTTCAAATTCCTATTCATGAAGCACAAGACTAAGAGATAGTAGCATAATAGCATTATAACCGTACATTTTCTTGTGGTTTGACTTAATCTCACCATGCTTCTTTACATCCTGTGATCTTCCAATTGTTGTGAATCAAACACCCAGATTGGCAGAAATCCTGGGTTTTTAAATTCTCTATTTTGCACGTGCATTCCTATCCTATTCCTGTCTATTTCCTATCCCTGCATTGTTGGAATCCTCCAATTCAAACGAGCCCTTACAGAATTACTTCTCTTACACATAGTTGTCAAAGAAAACCTTGCGTGGTTTGTCCCACTCCTGCTGCGCCGTCGTCCACCCCAGCTCAGCTGCTCCAACGACAGAAGGGTCCAGCACAGTAGGGATCCGGCCTCCAGACTATCTTTCGCCGCCTCAGATCTTCTTCCCCGCCGCTGGCAGCTATGAAAACTGCATTACCATCATCAACCGAGCAGATGACCTCGAGGACTACACGGGTCCGCAAGAGAGGTTGCACTCTTTCGTGTCTGCTTACGTTATGCATCGCTTAATATTACATGCTACTTTATCGTCCTGTTCACCGATTAGACTCTGAGTCAGCTCCAAACTAATGGTCAAACTTGAGTTTTTAAATGGTTGTGGGGTACATATCGGGGCCGCTATCAATAGTATCTATCTACTATCTGGTTAATCTCCGGTGTCTACTATGAGTTTCATGTTGGGTGGGAAACAAACAGTAAAGAAGCCATTATCTGTATTTTTTAACTGAAGCCATTATCTGCCTGCTATTATTGGTTTTGGGTCTATCCACAGGTTGCTACCATCACTCTGGATTTCTGCATGCACTCCTTACATAATCTCACTATGTTTTATTCCTATGCATGACATTTATTGTAAACAATGGAACTGAACATGTAGAGCAAAAGAGACGAGCCTTGCGTGGAAATAAAATTTCATGTAGACGTCGCTCCATGGTAGGCGCAAAGGCATCCCCCTCCACGCATTTCAGATTGTAATCGAGAGGAAGATATCTGTTCCGAGGGGGATTCAGAAGGAGAAGACAACTCCTATTTACCCCCTGAGGTCTTCGCTCTAACTTGGCATGCTGATGTTGGTTATATCATGCATATGGTGTCTTGCATTGCTTACTTTATACATCAAATATGTCATCTGCTTAGTTTAGACATCCTTTGTGCGAATGCCATCTGTTTAGTTTATTCATCGTTTATGTGAATTATGCAACGCCATCTTGTTTAGCCAGGCATCATATATGTGAATTTTGCAATGCCATCCTGCTTAGCCAGTCATCTTATATGTAAATTATATCAGGCCATCCTTTTTTTTCGTTACATATTACATTTGTCAACAATGTTAGTACATTCAACTGCTCTTCGTGTGCATCAGCCATTTGACACGGTGATGGAAAATTCTGGAGTGAAAATAAGGTCTTCAGAGCAGACTATGCTATCTGACGAAGCGCATATCCCGCTGGTTACGGATAGCTCCTCAGAGGAGGATTCAGAGACAGATGACCAGTCCTATTCCCCCCCGAGGTGTATGCTCTAACTTGGCAGGGTTATGTTGCTCATATCGTGCGTATGGTGTCTCACATTGCTATGTCATTTGATTAGTTTAGACATGCTTTGTGTGAATGCCACCTATTTAGTGTCTAATTACCATATATGTGAATTATGCATTGCCATCTTGTTGCAAGACATTATATATGTGAATTATACAACGCTATCTTGTTGCAAAGGCATTATATATGTGAATTATGCAATGCCATGCTGTTTAGCCAATCATCATGTATGCGAATTATATCATGCTATCATTTTTTGTATTACGTGTTCCATTTGTCGACAACGTTTGTATATTCAACTACTCTTCCTGTGCATCAGCCATTTGAAGCGGTGATGGAAGTATCTGGAGTGAAAACAAGGTATTCAGAGCAGACAATGCTACCTGCTGAAGCAGACATCTTGCTGGTTACAGAGAGCTCCTCAGAGGAGGATTCAGAGACTGATGACCAGTCCTATTCCCCCCTGAGGTCTGTGCTCAAACTTGGCAGGGTTATATTACCCATGTCATGCATGTTGTCTTGCATTGCTTAGTTTTTACATCATATATGGATTGCCATCTGCTTACTTGCTTACTATATAAATCATATATTTGAATTATATCATGCCATCATGTTTACATAGTACATACACATCATCTATCTGAATTATGGCATGGCAACCCATTTAATAAAGACATCATATAGTTATATCATCTCATCCTGTTTAGTGTTTACAGTCATCATATTTTGAATTATGGCATTCTATACGTGAATGTATGTGAATTATGGCATTCCAACCTATTTAATAAACACATTATATAGTTATGTCATGTCATCCTATTTACATAGTCTCATATTTTGAACTATGTCTTTCCATCTTTTTTAGTTAGCCATCATAATGTGAAATTGTGTCATGCTATCGTATTTAGTTAGCCATCATATATGTGAAATTGTGTCATGCTATCCTGTTTGGTTAGACAACATAAATATGAGTTATTCCATGCCCTCTTTTATTCCCCACTATCCATTGCACCTGTCTATCATACAATGTCTATACTTTCAATTACTTTTCTTGTTTATCAGCCATTTGAATTGGAGAGCGTGATGGCAGTATCGAAGGGAGTAACAACACGGTCTTCAGAAAAGATAGTGCTACTAGTTGATGCAGATAGAACCACGGTTGTACTTGCCCAAGGACCAGATCCACCACACATAACCCAGACTCTCGCAGATTGTACGCCTACCTAGTTGGACAGAGAACCAACTACAACCCTTCTAACCCCAACCCCGGCAGATAATAACCCAGTTCCAGTTGACACAGCACCGTCTCCACCATAGAGCACCCAAACACGAGCAGTTAGTAAGGGAACTGCAGTGCCCAAAGCACGAGGACCACCACTCCGAATCCCAACTCAACGCTTACAGGAGAAGAAGATTTGTTCTCAGGTCAGGTTCTGTAGCTATGGTTCATACTCCTTTTCTCTTGCATTACTGTATTTACTCATAGCAACTATTTTCAAATTTGAAGGATGGAATTGAAACTCCAATGGCGCAACAGGTATGTTTTAAACCTGTTTCTTTAACTAGTTTGCTGTTGTAACCTGCTCTATGTTGATTTCAGTTTCAATTGAATAAACAGTTATGTTCTCATGTCATGCACATTACAAGTGTTGTTATTGCTCTATAGTTACCCACACTTATATTCTGTCTATTCTGCTTTGTCTTGAACAAATATTATTTGAACTGTGTCTCTATCTTGATTTGGCAACAAAAACTAGAATGATATAGACCATAAAGTGACCATGGTACATAGATATATGTTTGTTTCATGCTGTTATCCTGTCCACTTTACTACTGAACTCATTTACCAAAATGAGTTTCATATACAACATGGTAAACATGTGATGTGTCTGCTTGTTTCTCTTTTAGAATGCGGACAAAATATTGGAGAACAGTACCGCGTTACCCAATGGTAAAGGAAGTAATGCAGATAAGGTTCAAGATAGTGAGACATCCCTGTTGGTCTCCAAGAAAGCTGATAAAAACTATCTTGACGACAGTGAGGGAACCCAAAAGTCCTGTCTTGATGTAGTGTTCGAGTTACTGGCCACTACTGCTGGCACAAGCTCTTCGAACTCGCTGCCTGAATCAGTTCGTCTTCTTGAGTCTCAACTTCAAGTTGAAAGACATCGATCAGATGTGCTGCGATAGGAAGCTGAAGGACTGAGGAAGTCCCTGCAGAATTCAGATGCATATTTTCTGGTGCAACAGCAAGCGCTGGAGGATTTAAGCGCCAAACAAGAGAAAGTTAATAAGCTTGCTAAGCATCTTGCCAACATTATGGGTACCCAGGATATTGTTTCTTGAGATCTTCTGAAGTGGTTTCAGTTCTGGATTTGCTTTGCTGCGGCGTTTATTTGCGCTGGTCTCCAACTTTGACAACCAGTGTATATGATATGCTGCTTTGTTCCCTATATTTGCACTGGTGGCGAACTTTGATGCCCAGTGGATGTAATATGTGTAATAGCCGTGATAGCCTAGCGTTAGTTGCTTGCTTATTTATTTCCTTGTTGTCTTGTTTATTTGTTTGCTTGTAGTCATTGCAGTTCTTTTTCCGCGGTTAGCTAGTGGCTGCAATAACCTATTTTTTAAAACTAGGCCACAATAACCATGGGCTAATATTTACTGTAGTGACACTGGGCCTCCTACTGGCCGTAGAAACAGTGGGCCTTCTACGGGCCGTAGAAACAATGGGCCTTCTACGGACCATAGAAACAATGGGCCTTCTGCGGGCCGTATCATCAATGGGCCTTATACGGGCCGTATGATCGATTTGGCCAAACATGGGCCAAACAGACCGCATTATGGCCGTAAACGGGCTAGAGTTGGAATCGTCCGTTCATGGGCCGACCATAACGGGCCATCGTTAATAGGCCGTATTTGGTGATGCTATGAAAATGGCCCAACAGACTAACGGTCCACAAACAGGCCGACTGTAACGACGGGCTGAATTTGGCCCACAAGCAGAAAATGACAGTAACGGGCCGTAAGTAACCGAATGCTGCAAATGAGCCCAATAATAAATGGGCCCTCAGAAGGCCGAAAGTTAACTTGGGCTGGAAACGGCCCAACGGAATAACGGGCCGTTAATGGGTATAAAGTGATACACTGTTCATTACGGGCCAGTTTCACCACGGGCTGTTTAATGGGTGTAAAGTAATACACTGTTCATTACGGGCCAGTTTTAGCACGGGCCGCTAATGGGCCAAGAGTTATAAAGGGCCTCATAAGGGCCAAAAGACGTCATGGGCTATACATGGGCCAGAAGTGAAAACGGGATGGAATCATATTGGATGGCCCAGATGACGCTACTGGGCCTAATTCGGATAGGGCGTAACGGGCCTTGGGTTAGCGGGCTGTAAATGGGCTATATGCGAACAGGCCGTTAACAGGCTTTCCATGGGCCGGCCCGCCAGCTTTTGACCAAGTCAAACGGGCCGGCCTTTTCACAGGAATGGGCCACTATTGGGCCGTGCCACGTGTCGACGTATCATAGGCGCCTTCTGTCCAGTGAGTGGATGACATCTGTCCCAACGATGAGCCGACACGTGTTTCCTCTAGCCAATGATGATTTTACACGTGGAAAATCCCCATTGGTCGGGGCTGTTAACGGGTTATCGGATCCAAAACCCGACCCGATAGCTTAACAGCGTTCCGTTACGGTGGATGGCACGTGTCGGTCACCCTTGACGAAAGCACTTCTGTGACGCGTGATTTATCGTCATGGATGTGGAAACTTCCGTGATGATAATTTTGGTAATGTCATGGAACACTTCTACGACAGCACAAGTATGACTATCTTGATTCTGTCATAAATTTGTCATGGATGTACATGCATGACAAAAAACGCGACCTACTGTGACAAACACGTATCATCACGGAAGTGTATTTTTTTTGTAGTGTCTGCCGTTACTATCTTTGGCATCTGAATTGCCATGACTTCTTGATGTGTTGTTGCTGCGAGCCAGCCAGCTGTCCTCGCCTGCACAAAAGCGGGTCATGAGCGTCATGAGGGCTGCCATAGACTTCGGCTTCTCCTGGCCGAGGTGCCGGGTGAGCCACTCGTCACAGATGTTATGCTTAAATGCCGCTAAGGCCTCTGCATCCAGATAGTCGAAAATTTGGTTTTTCTTAGTTAGGAACCTGGTCCAGAATTTCCTGGCCGATTCCCCTGGCTGCCGAGTTATATGGCTCAAGTCATCAGCATCCGGTGGTCGCACATAAGTGCCCTGGAAGTTGTCAAGGAATGCATCTTCCAAATGCTCCCAACTGCCAATGGAGTCTGCTGGCAAGCTATTCAGCCAATGCCGGGCTGGTCCTTTGAGTTTTAGTGGGAGGTACTTGATGGCATGTAGATCATCACCGCGAGCCATGTGGATGTATAGGAGGAAATCCTCGATCCATACCGCGGGATCTGTTGTACCATCATATGATTCAATGTTTACGGGTTTAAAGCCCTCTGGGAATTCGTGATCCATTACTTCATCAGTGAAGCATAGGGGGTGTGCGGCGCCTCTGTGCCGGGCTATATCATGACGCAATTCATACAAGTCTTGTCTGCTGTATTCGGCCCGGCCGGATTTGCTTTCAGTATATCCGGCGTGACGGTCATCGTCCCGCGTTGGGGCGCGCCCCCTTGATCCGTAGATCGATCTTGCATGTTTTTCTTTGTTTTCCAATACGTCTCGCAGGTCCCGCGTGCTGCCCCGGGCCTTGGTATTTTTGTTTGAATGGCGGCGGGGTGCGGGCTGGACTTCGGGCTGATATGCCTCTCTGTCTCGGCCACGAGGTGGCCGATCTGCCGCATCATACGCTGGTGATGTAGGTTTTAGTGCTTCCTCCTCGAGTTGGGGTAGCAACCTGCGCTTTAGGTAACTCTTGGTTGGGCGCTCGAGTTCGTATTCCTCGGCCGCCAGGACTTCAGTCCATCTATCCGCTAGCAGATCTTGATCAGCTCGAAGTTGTTGTTGCTTTTTCTTCAGGCTGTTTGCTGTGGCTATAAGCCGGCGCTTGAAGCGCTCCTGCTCGACGGGATCCTCATGCATGATAAATTCTTCGTCGCCGAGGCTCACCTCGTCTTCAGAGAGAGGCATGTAATTGTCATCCTCTGATTCTCCGTCTGCTGCCTGTTCCGGAGGGCTAGCTTGTTCATCCTCCCGCTCGAGGTCTGGCTGGAGGGGATTATCATTGTCTTTGGCACTATCCGGAGCGTTATTGTCTCTTGTGCTGGTATTGCTGCTTTTGCTATGGCGAGACTTAGAGCGGCGCCGCTGACGTCGGTGCTTGGATTGCTTCTTGGAGGGATTATCCTCCGTTGTCTTTTCGCCATCCCCTTCTTTGGGGGTGTCCACCATGTATATGTCATACGATGAGGTGGCAGTCCAGCGCCCTGTGGGCGGTGGTTCTTGTTCGTCTCCTGCATCGTCGTCCATACCGTCGATGTCTTCGGAGCCAAAGTCGAGCATGTCGGTTAAATCGTCGACAGTGGCTACTAAGTGGGTGGTGGGTGGGGAGCGAATTTCTTCGTCGTCCGCATCCCATTCTAGCCGGACATAGTTCGGCCAAGGGTCTCCTGACAGGGAGAGTGACCTCAACGAGTTTAGCACGTCGCCAAAGGGCGAGTGCTGAAAGATATCCGTGGAGGTAAACTCCATGATCGGTGCCCAATCGGATTCGATAGGCACGGACGCAGGCGGCTCGGATCCCATGGCCGGGGACGAATCCAACGGTTCGGCAACACGGGTTTCATGGGAGGTGAAGTCAGTATTCGGCTCTATCGCCGCTGAGTGTGCGGCCTCTGTGGCGGGGTCTATCCACCCGTCCTCAGATGGCGCAATTTGTTTCGGATTGAGGGCCGGAGTAGTTGCAGGTGTGATATCCCGAACACTGTCCGACGGCAGAGCTAAGTCATGCTCGCCGTGATTGTGCGGCGCACCTGACATGGGCTCGAATCCGTCAAAGATCAAGTCTCCGCGGATGTCGGAAGTATAGTTCAAGTTTCCAAACCTGACCTGATGGCCAGGGGCGTAGCTCTCGACCTACTCCAGATGGCCAAGCGAGTTGGCCCGCAGTACGAAGCCGCAGAATACGAAGATCTGCCCAGGGAGGAAAACCTCACCCTAGATCGCATCGTTGCCGATGATCGAAGGAGCCATCTAGACTTACGGCGGCGGGACAGTGGAACTCTCAATGAAAGCACCAATGTCGGTGTCAAAACCGGCGGATCTCGGGTAGGGGGTCCCGAACTGTGCGTCTAAGGCGGATGGTGACAGGAGGCGGGGGACACGATGTTTACCCAGGTTCGGGCCCTCTCCATGGAGGTAATACCCTACTTCCTGCTTGATTGATCTTGATGATATGAGTATTACAAGAGTTGATCTACCACGAGATCGTAGAGGCTAAACCCTAGAAGCTAGCCTATGGTATGATTGTTGTTGTCCTACGGACTAAACCCTCCGGTTTATAAAGACACCGGAGGGGGCTAGGGTTACACAGAGTCGGTTACAAGGGAGGAGATCTACATATCCGTATTGCCAAGCTTGCTTTCCACGCCAAGGAGAGTCCCATCCGAACACGAGACGAAGTCTTCAATCTTGTATCTTCATAGTCCAACAGTCCGGCTAAAGTATATCGTCCGGCTGTCCGAGGACCCCCTAATCCAGGACTCCCTCAGAGATCTCTATCGGTCAAACCGCACAACAACATACGCTGTTCCCTTTGTCATCGGTACGTTACTTGCCTGAGATTCGATCATCGATATCATCATACCTAGTTCAATCTCGTTACCGGCAAGTCTCTTTACTCGTTCCATAATGCATCATCCCGCAACTAACTCATTAGTCACATTGCTTGCAAGGCTTATAGTGATGTGCATTACCGAGAGGGCCCAAAGATACCTCTCCGACAATCGGAGTGATAAATCCTAATCTCGATCTATGCCAACTCAACAAACACCATCGGAGACACCTGTAGAGCATCCTTATAATCAGCCAGTTATGTTGTGACGTTTGATAGCACACTAAGTGTTCCTCCGGTATTTGGGAGTTGCATAATCTCTAGTCATAGTAACATGTATAAGTCATGAAGAAAGCAATAGCAACAAACTAAACGATCATAGTGCTAAGCTAACGGATGGGTCTTGTCAATCACATCATTCTCTAATGATGTGATCCCGTTAAACAAATGACAACTCATGTCTATGAATAGGAAACTTAACCATCTTTGATTAACGAGCTAGTCAAGTAGAGGCATACTAGTGACACTCTATTTGTCTATGTATTCACACATGTACTGAGTTTCCGGTTAATACAATTCTAGCATGAATAATAAAAATTTATCATGATATAAGGAGATATAAATAACAACTTTATTATTGCCTCTAGGGCATATTTCCTTCACGCGTATCCACGGTGCTTTGGGCAGACTGCCAAGAAGCCCTCGTGCATGAAGTACGGGCCAGCGACATAGATATCAGGTATCTGCTCAATCCTGATGATGTAGTTCATGTACAAGGCAGAAAGGCGGACAAACGTAAAATCCAGCTTTTTACAAGTGAAACATGTCGAAGATGTAATCGAGTCGAAGGAAGAACTTCTCCGTGGGGAATGTGTCAACATACAACCTTTGCTGTGGCACGTTGCAAAGGAAATATGCCCTAGGGGCAATAATAAAGTTGTTATTTATATTTCCTTATATCATGATAAATGCTTATTATTCATGCTAGAATTGTATTAATCGGAAACTTAGTACATGTGTGAATACATAGACAAAACAGAGTGTCCCTAGTATGCCTCTACTTGACTAGCTTGTTTATCAAAGATGGTTATGTTTCCTGACCATAGACATGTGTTGTCATTTGATGAACGGGATCATATCATTAGGAGAATGATGTGATGGACAAGACCCATTCGTTAGCTTAGCATTATGATCGGTACAGTTTCATTGCTACTGCTTTCTTCATGACTTATACATGTTCCTCTGACTATGAGAACTATGTAGACATGTTTGAATACATAAACAAATACCGTGTCGCTAGTAAGCCTCTACTAGACTGGCTCATTGATCAAAGATGGTTAAGCTAGATTTCCTAACCGTGGACATGTGTTGTCATTTGATAACGAGATCACATCATTGACAAGACCCATCCGTTAGCATAGCATAATGATCGTTCAGTTTATTGCTATTGCTTTCTTCATGTCAAATACATATTCCTTCGACTATGAGATTATGCAACTCCCGGATACCGGAGGAATATCTTGTATGCTATCAAACGTCACAACCTAACTAGGTGATCATAAAGATGCTCTACAGGTGTCTCCGATGGTGTTTGTTGAGTTGGCATATATCGAGATTAGGATTTGTCACTCCGATTGTCGGAGAGGTATCTCTGGGCCCTCTCGGTAATGCACATCAGTATAAGCCTTGCAAGCAATGTGACTAATGAGTTAGTTATGGGATGATGCATTACAGAACGAGTAAAGAGACTTGCCGATAACGAGATTGAACTAGGTATTGAGATACCGACGATCGAATCTCGGGCAAGTAACATACCGATGACAAAGGGAACAACGTATGTTGTTATGCGGTTTGACCGATAAAGATCTTCGTAGAATATGTAGGAACCAATATGAGCATCCAGGTTCCGCTATTGGTTATTGACCGGAGATGAGTCTCGGTCATGTCTACATAGTTCTCGAACCCGTAGGGTCCGCACGCTTAACGTTCGATGACGATTGGTATTATCAGTTTATGTGTTTTGATGTACCGAAGGTTGTTCGGAGTCTCGGATGTGATCACGGGCATGATGAGGAGTCTCGAAATGGTTGAGACATAAAGATTGATATATTGGAATCCTATGTTTGGACATCGGAATGGTTTCGGGTGACTTCGAGCATTTACTGGAGTACCGAGGGGTTACCGGAACCCCCCGGGGAGTGTATGGGCCTTAATGGGCCTTAGTGGGAGAGAGGAAGAGGCGCCCCCCTTTCCTTCCCTCTTTCTCCCCCATCCTTTCTCTCCTACTCCAACTAGGGAAGGGGGAATCCTACTCCCACCGGGAGTAGGACTCCCCCCTTGGGCGCGCCATAGAGGGCCAACCCTTCCCCTCCTCCACTCCTTTATATACGTGGGAGGGGGGCACCCCATAGACACACAAGTTGATTGTTTAGCTGTGTGCGCTGCCCCCTCCACATATTTCCACCTCGGTCATATCGTTGCAGTGCGTAGGCAAAGCCCTGCGCCGGTAGCTTCATCATCACCGTCACCACGCCGTCGTGCTGATGCAACTCTCCCTCGACCTCAGCTGGATCTAGAGTTCATGGGACGTCACCGAGCTGAACGTGTGCAGATCGCGGAGGTGCCGTATCTTTGGTGCTAGGATTGGTCGGATCTTGAATACGTACGACTACATCAACCGCGTTGTCATAACGCTTCTGCTTACGGTCTACGAGGGTACGTGGACAACACTCTCCCCTCTCGTTGTGTGGCGATCCGACCTCAGACGGTCAAATCTCTGTGTTCAGTGTCATCCCTGGATCGGTAATGCTGACACACACAGTACTCGAAGGATTTATAACAGAGTAACAATCACACACTTATTACATCGAATGTCTCAAAAGAGAACTTATTACAATAGCTATGGCTTAAGGCCATCTAAAGAAGATAACAGCGGAAGGCTTGGAAGATAAAGTGAGTCCATCAACTCCAACGGCATAACTGAGTGCATGACAAACGACATGATATGTTGCAGCATGATATGTTGCAGCCCGAAACGGGTCAGCACATGGAATATGCTGGCAATATAACACAGTAGAGCAATGAACAGATAAATGCTATCACTACATGCATATATGGCTGGTGGAGGCTCTATGGTTATATTGTTTTTGCAAAAAGCCAAATTTTCCCTACATCAAAGGAATATGTTTTATTTAACTATCATGGTGGTTGAAACATTGAGAATGGTACCCCCATCTCAATCCCAATTAAAAGTATTCATTAACAACCCAGCAAATTAATTTAGAGTGATAAGATCAATCAATAATTCAAGTACCAGATACTCCAGATGTCCATAACCGGGGACACGGCTAATCATGATTAGTTTGTACACTCTGCAGAGGTTTGCGCACTTTCCCCCACAAGACTCGATCTCCTCCGTTGGATTTCTCACACTACATGGTGTTTGAGAAATGGATGACCGAGACACAGTCTTTCAGAAGCATTAACTCTAACCCCAGGTAGACAGTACCAACCTACATCCCCTACATCTGCTAGCCTACCACTGGAAGAGGTCATGCAACATACTCAACTATGCTAGAGCCCATAATAGCTTGTGGCTGCACACAGAAGTTTCTAGCATGAATAATCTTATGACCCCTTTGAGCCTGGGTGGCGGACCATAGGAGGATCACACGGTATAACCCCGGGATCTCCTAGGACAACACTGGTATAACCCCAGGTGCCCAACCAACAATCCACCAGATGTGTATTAAAGTTGCCACCTTAAGTTGAACCATTAAAAAAACAATCTCACATCTGTCATGGATACACTCAAACCCAATCCACGTCTACGAGCATAGCATGGCAATATAAACATAGCGTAGAAGCAACTCCCAAGGGTTTGATAATAAAACAGGTAATAGGTTCTACCTCATCATCTACTTCCCAGTACCCACAAGTTAATCACAACCTAATCATGCAGTGTTTGAGGATAGTAACTAATGCATAAAAACTGGGTATGAGAAGAGTATGATCAATGTGTTACTTGCCTTGCTGACGATCCGCAAACCCTAGAGACTCGTAGTAGCACGCTTCGCACTCCGGGAATTCTATAGCAAACAAACAATAGCATACATAAGCACTCAAGCATAGAAGCATGGGTAAAACTCAAATAAGAAGGTCGAATCTGAAAACTCAACTGAAGAGATTCGATTTGCAAAAAGAAACAATCAATTCGGAGCTACGGAACTGAAACTACGGTCAAAAGAATTTCGAAACCAAATCTGCTTGAAACCAAATTTTAATTTTTCAAAACCATGTTCAAGTTGATTAAACAGAAAGAGGGTTCCGAGACGAAGATTTTGGCGTTGGTTTCACTGGATTTGGACAAACGGTTAAGAAACGGCGAGGGTTTGAAGATCAGGGACTGATCTGCGATAAAAATAATCGCGAATAGGTCCTTGGGCGAAAATAAAATAAAAAGAAAAGACTAACGAACGAACGTTCGCTGTTTGAAACCGGCGAATATCGTTCATTAAAACGAACGAACGGACGAACGAACGTCCGCTAAATAAGTAAACCAAACGAAAAACCGATTTAATAGGTTAAACCGGAAACTAAAAAAAATGTGGTTAAACAAAGAAAGCCGACCGGTTAACGGCGGGGTCAACGGCGGCGGGGTCAACGACAAGATCCGACGTGGCGGCGGCGGCGGCAGCGGCGGGAGGCGGTGCGGCGACGGCGACTTGGACCTCGGGGGCCTCGGGCGGCGGCTTTTAAAGCCTTGGCCGGAGGAGTCCGGCTCGGGCACGCCCCGTTAAGTCGGTTGACTTTTTTTAAACAGATTCCGTCGGAAAAATCCTAGAAAATAAAATAAAAATCTAAAAATAACAAAACAAATTTTCACCGTCTAAATAGAATATTTAGAACAAAGTGAACATTTTCTTGGCCTACAAATGCAATTTTGAGAAATGCATATTTTTTCTAATTCAAATAAAACCGCGATAAAATCCAAATAAAATTATTTATTTGATTTTAATACTTTTTCCTCCATTATTTCGTTTATTTTGGAGAAGTCATATTATCTCCTCTCATATAATTTTAATATGAAATATTTTCGGAGAGGAAAACAATTAAAACCAAAATGATCCTTGTCTCGATATTTGAAAAAAATTTCAAATATGAAAACGGTGAAATCCCCAACTCTCTCCTTGGGTCCTTGAGTTGCTTCGAATTTCGAGGATTGCAAAACAAAAATGCAATAAAATATGACCGATGTATAACATTCCAAATTGAAATTTTGGGATGTTACAAACCTACCCCCCTTAAGATGAATCTTGTCCTCGAGATTCGGGTTGGCTAGAAAATAGGTGCGTGTGGTCTTTGCCTAGATCTTCCTCTCGTTCCCAGGTGGCTTCATCCTCGGTATGGTGGCTCCACTGAACTTTGTAAAACTTGATAACCTTACTACATGTAACTCGACTGGCAAACCTGAGAATCTTGACAGGTTTCTCCTCGTAGGTCAGATCACTATCCATCTGAATTGCTTCTAGGGGCACTGTATCTCTCAGGGGTATATCGGCCATCTCTGCATGGCACTTCTTCAACTAGGAAAGGTGAAACACATCGTGAACTCCTGACAGTCCCTCGGGTAACTCCAACTTGTAGGCCACCTCTCCCATACGTTCTAAAACTCGGTATGGTCCTACAAATCTCGGGGCTAACTTTCCCTTAACTCCAAAACGTTTAACTCCTCGCAGAGGTGACACACGAAGATAGGCTCTGTCTCCGATCTCATATACTACCTCCTTGCGTTTTGAATCTGCATAACTCTTCTGCCTGGACTGAGCTACCTTCAGTCTATCTCGAATCAGCTTAACCTTCTCTTCTGACTCTTTGATCAAATCTGGTCCAAATAACTAGCGGTCTCCAACTTCATCCCACATCAACGGTGTCCTGCACCTCCTTCCATACAAAGCTTCGAAAGGTGCCATCTTCAAACTGGCCTGGTAGCTGTTGTTGTATGAGAACTCTGCATAGGGTAAATTGTCGTCCCAACTAGATCCATAATCTAGCGCACAAGCTCTCAACATGTCCTCCAGAATCTGATTGACTCTCTCGGTTTGTCCATCCATCTGCGGATGAAAGGCTGTACTGAACTCCATCCTGGTACCCAAAGTCTAGTGCAGCTGGTGCCAAAACTTTGAAGTAAATTGTGTTCCTCTATCTGATACGATGGTCCTCGGAACTCCATGCAGACATACGATCCTGGTCATATATATCTTGGCCAACTTCGCACTTGTATAGGTGGTCTTCACTGGGATAAAGTGAGCTACTTTGGTCAAGCGATCCACTACTACCCAGATAGAATCCTATCCCGATCGGGTCCTGGGTAATCCAGTGATAAAATCCATGCCAAGCTTGTCCCACTTCCATTCGGGCATGGCATAGGCTACAGTAATCCTGCTGGCTTCTGATGTTCTGCCTTCACTCTCTGACATACATCACATACGGCTACATACTCGGCAATATCCTTCTTCATTCCAGTCCACCAGAAATGCTCCTTCAAATCCAAATACATCTTGGTGTTTCCGGGGTGTATCGAGTATGGCGAGTCATGTGCTTCCTGAAGTATCAACTTCCTGATCTCTTCATTATTGGGCACATATACACGGTCCTCAAACCACAAAGTGTCGTGCTCATCCTCACGAAAACCTTTGGCTTTTCCTTTGCTCATTCTCTCCTTTATGTCGGCAATTTCTTTGTCATCCTTCTGAGCTTCACGAATCTTTCCCAATAATGTTGACTGAACCTCCAATGCTGCAACAAAACCTCTAGGTACTATCTCCAAACGAAGCTCCCTGAGATCTTCCGCTAACTCCCTAGGCAATCCTCCGCTCACGAGGGTATTGGCATAGCTCTTCCGGCTCAAAGCGTCTGCTACGACATTGGCCTTGCCTGGATGATAATGCAACTTCATATCATAATCCTTTATGAGCTCCAACCATCTCCTTTGCCTGAGATTCAGCTCCTTCTGTGTGAAAATGTACTTCAAACTCTTATGATCCGTGTACACATCACAACGGTTTCCAATATGGAAATGTCTCTAGGTCTTGAGTGCATGCACTACGGCTGCTAACTCCAAATCATGCGTGGCATAATTCAACTCATGCGGTCTAAGATGACGTGAGGGATATGAGACAACTCTTCCGTCTTGCATAAGTACTCCTCCAAGTCCTAAGCGAGATGCGTCGCAATACACTTGGAAATCCTTGCGTATATCCGACAAAATCATCACGGGGGCTGTAACCAAACGTTTCTTCAACTCCTGGAAACTTGCTTCACATTCTTCTGTCCATTTAAACTTGGTGTCTTTCTTCAACAACGCCGTCATGGGCTTCGCAATCTTAGAAAAATTCTCAATGAATCTCCGATAGTATCCCGCGAGTCCAAGAAAACTACGGATCTCTCCAACTGAGGTGGGTGCAACCACTCAGTGACTGACTGAACCTTGGTGGGATCTACTGCTATACCTTCACATGATATAACATGTCCAAGAAATCCAACTTCCTTCAACCAAAACTCACATTTGCTGAACTTAGCATAGAACTGATGTTCCCTGAGCTTCTCGAGAACTAAACGCAAATGCTCCTTGTGTTCCTATTCATTCTTTTAGTACACCAAGATATCATCAATGAAAACCACGTCAAACTTATCCAAGAACTCCATGAACACCTTGTTCATCATACTCATGAAATAGGCAGGGGCATTAGTCAATCCAAAAGACATAACCATGTACTCATATAACCCGTACCTTGTGGTGAAAGCTGCCTTAGGTATATCCTTTTCTCGTATCTTCAGCTGGTGATATCCTGATCGAAGATCGATCTTGGAGAATACTTTAGCTCCTTGCAACTGATCAAACAAATCATTGATCATCGGCAGTGGGTACTTGTTCTTGAGCCTCACTTCGTTCAATGCATGATAATCAATAAGCATTCTCAACGATCCATCCTTCTTCTCAACCAGGAGCACTGGGGCTCCCCATGGTGATGAACTTCGTCGAATGTAACCTTTCTCCAACAACTCCTTAATCTGCTTCTTGATCTCTTCCAGATCATTCGCGGGCATCCGGTATGGTCTCTTCGATATCGGTCCGGTGCCTGGCAACAACTCTATCAAAAACTCAATGTCTCGATCCGGCGGCATGCCTGGTAACTCCTCTGGAAATACATCTGGATAATCCTTCACTACAGGCACTTCCTCCTGAACAACTCCTGTGAGAGAATTTACTTGGGTCCTCTTCGGCGCATGCCTGGATATATACTTGATCCTTTTTCCCTCTGGGGTCGTGAGTAGAATTGACCTACTAGCACAGTCAATGTTTCCTCCATACTTCGATAGCTAATCCATTCCTAGTATCACATCCAATCCTTGTGACTCCAAAATTATTAGGCCTGAGGGGAAAACATGGCTACCAATGGTTAAGGGTATCCGATCGCACCATCGGCTGGCCATGTACTCTGCACCTGGTGTGCTTACTAGTAAGTGTGTCCTAAGGGCTATGGGGTAAGTTAAACTTGTCCACAAATCCCCTTGAAATGTATGAATGCGACGCACCAGTATAAAAAAGAACGAGAGCGCTAAATGACTTAAAAAAAAACTTACCGATAACTGCATCTGGCTGCTCTTCAACCTCCTCCACGTTCACGTGGTTCACTTGTCCCCTGTTAAAAGGGTTGGGCTTCTTCCCAGAGCTTCCGTTTCCATTGCCATTCTT
This sequence comes from Triticum aestivum, assembly GCF_018294505.1. NCBI lineage: Eukaryota > Viridiplantae > Streptophyta > Magnoliopsida > Poales > Poaceae > Triticum > Triticum aestivum. The sequence continues at coordinate 422,726,739 of NC_057805.1, read as the reverse complement.
CAACCCTAGACAGTCATTGGCGTAGTGCCCAGTCTTCCCGCACTTGAAACAAGTAATGTGACTTTGATCCTTCTTGGCGGGTGTGGCTGGGTTAGAGCGGTTCTGATTGCTACTTGCTCCATTCCCGTTTCCATTTTTGGGGCCACTGTGGTTATGCGAACTTCCTCCATTGTGAGTATGGCCTCCATGGTTATGGGTATATCGTCCTGAGTACGGGGTAAAACGAGGCTTCTGCTGAGCTCCTGAATTGTACTTCCCTTGTCCATACTTCCTTTTGCGGCTCTCAATCTGCTGCTGCTTCCCTTCAATCATAAGAGCCCTATCTACCAGCTCCTGGTAGTTAGCGAATGTCGCCAGCATCAACTGCATGCTAATCTCATCATTCAACCATTCCATAAACTTCTCCTGCTTCGCGGCATCTATGGCCACATCATCTGGAGCATAGCGAGCTAACTTACTGAACTCATCCACGTACTGCCCCACAGTACGGTTTCCCTGGCGTAAGTTGCGAAACTCATGCTTCTTCATGTTCATAGCTCTAGTTGAGACATGTGCAGTGTGGAATGCTTGCTGAAACTGATCCCAAGTGATATTGGCTATAGGGAAAGTGGCTGTATAATTCTCCCACCATGAGGCTGCTGGTCCATCCAATTGGTGTGCGGCAAAAGGCACCTTCTCATCATCTGTGCAGCCTGCGGTGGTCAACTCCCTTCCAATCCTGCGTAGCCAGTCATCAGCAACTATTGGCTCGGTGCTACTAGAAAACACCGGCGGCTGCAACCTCAGAAAACGAGCTAAATTGTCAACTGGAGGTGGTGGTGGCGGGTTGTTGTTGTTGTTGCCCTGGTTCTGGACTAATATCTGCATCAAGGCATTCTACTGCTGGGTCAATTGGGTGATCTCCGGTGGGAAGACAAATCCGGTATCACGTCTCGGAGGCATATGATGGGTTTAGAGGGGAGAGATTAGAATGGAAATGAGGTCTAGTGAGAAAGCACTACCCATATTCACATGAGACAAACACATTCATATCACACCAAATCAATTCAAGCAAGGGCATACAATCGGTCTAGAACTATCGTTACAAAAGTGCTCAGACTACTACTATTTACATGGGGGCATACTACTAATCATATGGTGGTCATCTAGAAATTTTGATCGGTGAAAGTTTCCATGATATCCGCTCCAGCTTTGTCTTCATAGTCATCATCACTACCATCAGGGTCAGAGTCGGTGTCATCGATGATGATGTAGTCCTCAGAACAAATTTCCTTGGGTTCGTCGTCTTCTCCTCTTGGCGTGGGGTCTCCCATGAATATTCCAAGCTTCCTTGGCAGGTCGTCATTCTTCTCCACAAGTATTGCGATTTCCTCCTCGTATCCATCGCGTGTAGACTTGATTTCCTCTTCTAGCTCCATGTTCCTGGTCAACGCTTTCTTCAAATCTATCATGCCTACGCACATCTGGTTCTCCTGTTGACGAATGTGCTGGTTTAACTCCTGGATGAAAGCTGCAATGGACCTGTCCCTCCTGGTGCTGATCATCTCCCATCGCTCATCTCGGCGCCCACATATCTGGTAGATAGTGTCCTTAAGTTCCTTGTGGTAGACTTCGCCAATGCGTCCCATGGCGATGTGGGCTGCCATGCTCTTTCCTAGACTCCAGGTTGGTGCATCAAAGGAAAACTATATGGGCTCAGTAACTGGCGTGAATGTCCTTCCTGGGACTTGAACTCGAATCATCCATCGCTCTTCTTCTGGTAAAGTGGCGGTGTAGGTCCCGGTGAAGCTTGGTATTCCAATGTTCAGGTACCTAGTGACTTCCTTCAAGTGTTGTCCAAAGGGTGTGTCTTCATCCGGTTGAGCAAACTTGTTCCTTGAGTCCGTCATCCTATGAGTAGAAAATGGAGACGAGTCAGAAATGAGTAGAGAAAAGTGACCTATGGCTCATCTTAGTGGTCGTGTCCTACAATCAGTGTGTGCTCTGATACCATCTTGTAGCGATCCGACCTCAGACGGTCAAATCTCTGTGTTCAGTGTCATCCCTGGATCGGTAATGCTGACACACACAGTACTCGAAGGATTTATAACAGAGTAACAATCACACACTTATTCATCGAATGTCTCAAAAGAGAACTTATTACAATAACTATGGCTTAAGGCCATCTAAAGAAGATAACAGCGGAAGGCATGGAAGATAAGGTGAGTCCATCAACTCCAATGGCATAGATGAGTACATGACAAATGACCTAGCGCACCTTACTCTTCATCTGAAAACTCTGCAACATGATATGTTGCAGCCCGAAACGGGCCAACACATGGAATATGCTGGCAATATAACACAGTAGAGCAATGAACAGATAAATGCTACCACTACATGCATATATGGCTGGTAGAGTGTCACGACCGGTTTTCCAATAAAAATATTTATTGAGAGACCGATCCCTTTTACGGACCAGTAAAGAAGAATTCCTTCTTACTGGTAGACAAAATCTTGATCACAGAAGAAAAATACCAGGAGTACTGAATATAATACAAGGTTGAGCGGAGACTGCTCAACAATTTATTACAACCACGCCAAAAACACATAAAGGCGGATAGGGTGGCATAACTAACTCACGATAAAAGCGGTGGTGGATATATCACAGCGAAGTGGGTGATATGACTCCTGAAAACTAATAGATCTTCGAGCGTCGGAGTGAGGCTCGAGGAGACTTATTGTGGGTGGCGGAAGCGTATATGATACAAGTGACCAATATCCAGGATCGCACGGGACTGACTGGGATTCCTCTAGGCATCGGACTCCCTATCAAACTCTTTATCCATGAGATCGCCTTCGTCAACATCTGGCCAAATCAACAAGCCAGGTGAGTACTATGAAAGTACCCGCAAGACAGTTCGGACATAAGGTATAACAAATGTAAACATGATGCATAAGAACAGGTTAACAAGTGTACTCAGACAACGAGATAATAATGCATGGGAAAATAAGAGAAGTCGGGCGGTAGTCCTCCCGAAATCCCAAAATAATACTGAGGGCCAAACGAGTGTCTGAAAGACTCCTCGAGAGGAAACAAAAGAAATAACAATGCCGCAGTCGGGCGTCAAGGCGACACCACATAAAGGGCTTATAATAAAATATAAATGACAGTGCGTGCCACAGTCGGACGTCTGAGCGACATCACATAAAGGGCTTATACCAAAGGTAATAACAAGAGTGCCACAGTCGGACGTCTGAACGACATCACATAAAGGGTTTATATTGAAAGTAAATGACAAGCATGCCACAGTCGGACGTCTGAGCGACATCACATAAAGGGCTTATATCAAAGGTAAATAACAAGAGTGCCACAGTCGGACGTCTGAGCGACATCACATAAAGGGCTTATATCATAACTTAATAATTCAGTAGCTCAGAAATATAAATCATTTCAAGTACGAGATAAGTAAAAGGGGGTAGTCCGTCCTCAGGAATAACAATTAAACCGGGTTTACCACTCGAGCTTGTTCACCGGGAATTTACCACGAGAATTTGACATAGATATAGATATACTGGCCATGGTCCTTGACCATAGATACGATGACTCGGAAGGATTTGACTCTGCAGAGTTTGTACTTTAACCACAGCCAACGGATTTCAGTAGTCACGGGGACTAGTTCCGTTTATGGTGTTTTGGAAGAAACACATCTAACCAGTACACACCCATTCAACATTCCGAAGCCAGGAATCACCCTCGGCAACGTTCAAGAAAAACCTTGAGACGGGGAGGCTACAACCTCGCGTAGCATGGGATCAAATTTATATACACGCGGTCTAAGGGGTGCCCCCCTCTCGGTCCCAACCGGAAACACCCATGCCCCCTGACCGGATGACTGGCTTTAATCCAGGGCCATGGAACCCTCATCCCGGCCCCTCTATTAGGTGTGTACACGGAAAGAGGTTACCAACTTACTACACCGTATTCTTGGCAGAAAACATGTGGCGGCACGGAAAGGGGAAGGACGATAACGTGACTCCGTCCACGTTAACGTCAGAATTTATCGGATGACGTAAGGCTGGCATGCTACAACAGTACCACCTTACTGCCCTTCATGTCACCACATGACTAGGCCATCTCTCATCAGAGATCACAGAAACTTCGGAACACATGGGTAGTTGCCTCACATGCAACGAGATACTCACCGATGCTCATATGCCATGCACAACCATTCAAGCAAACATGCACAACACCCGTCATATCAAAGGTTCAAACATGCTTGCCTGGTTCGGAGAAGTCGGAGTCTAGCTCGGCGAAGTTCGCGGCTCCGTCACCTCTTCCGGAACCTACGGTATAGCGAAAACGTATACTAACGTGAAAATCATCGCGTGCATAAAAGTTGTCCAAATTTTTTCCAAATAAATACTATAAAAAACTAGACAAAAATACAAGACTGTCAGAAAAAGAATCAGTAAAAAATCATCTTTTATTTAAAAGTTATAAGGCTTTTAGTCCAGGGACTAATCTGTGATGAAACAGAAAAGATCCAGGGACTTAACTGAGAAAATAGAAAATGGTTCGGAGGGAAAGACGTCAGCCCAGAGAGAAAACGTATTTGCCCGAAGGCGCAAACAGAAAACGGTTCGAGGGGGAAAAGAATAGAGGCCGACAGGGGGGGTCCACATGTCAGGTTTGAAAACCTTGCCGGCGCCCGAAGACTGCGGTGGTCGCCGGCGTTGAACCACGGAGAGACAGGGAGATCGGAGTGTACCAAGAGGTTGAGTGCGTCCTTCCGCGTCGGTGGGTGGTGGACTTGTTCGACGGAGAGCACCACGTTGACGGCGACACTTTCTCCGGCGGACGACGGCTCGGGCGATGGTGGAGAACTCCGGTGGGTGCTGCAAACTCCGAATCGAACCGCGGGTCAGGAGAGTGGGAGCATAGGGAAGCTACTGGCAAGAGCTGAGAGGTAGAGGTGCACGCACGGGAGCGAATCGAGCTGGATCCCGTGGCGGGTCGTGGCGGCCGGAGTTGGGGAAGAAGGCTCCCTCGGGGCTCTTCCAGTGGCTTGGCGTGGTATTGGAGGTGCGTAGAGGTGGTGTGGGTTCGAGTTCGAGCTCGGGCCTCTATTTATAGGCGATTCGAGGGGGTGGCCATGAACAGGAAATCTCCGGCGAGCGATTACAGCGAGACGGTGGTCGGGCAGTGGGTTTAGGAGGCTAGGCAGCATCAGTGAGAGTTACTGGTCCCGTTCCACTGCTAAACTTGGTCGGGCTTGGCGTAATGGCGCCGGTCTTCGTCGGGGCGGCTGTACGGGCACGGCGGCGGCAGAGAGCGCGCTCCGCGCCTAGCAGTTCACGACGAGGGTGGCAACGCGCACGGGGGAGTGGGTGGCCACGCGGCGGCCTCCGGTGGCTTGGGCGGCGCTGGACGGCGCCGTCTACGCTGCGCCCCTCTCTGGCGGCCGCAAAGCCGCCGCTGCCGTCGCTCACGGGGTGGCGCACCTCCTCCTGCTCGTCGCCGATGCCCGCAACCTTCCAGGCGTTCGTGCGGCGCAGGGACAAGAGGGAGGGGATGGGGAGCAAGGCGCCACAGCGACACTGGCGAGATTGACAACGAACACTGAAGAAAACGACAGTAGTTTCAGACACTGTTAACTGAACTTGACTGAACATAATAGCAACAGTGTCCAGCAGGTGTTCGATGAAATGATTTGGCAAGTAGAAATTTTTTTCTGGAGCTGGGACTTGGTGAGGTGGCCTCTCAATGCACCCAGAGGCTGCCTGATTTTTCTCAGATTTTTAGGAGAAGGATTTAAATGAATTTCATCAAATTTGGCAAATGAGGTCCAAACTTGCAGCAAGTGTAGTTTGAAAAATTTGAACTGGAGACCAGTGGATCTTCATGGATCCTGGTTGAGGGCTCAAAGGACTAGCTAGTGAAATTCGTTTGGAGGCAAAACTCAAAGCAGAAAGGGTAGCTCCTTTGTAAACCTCCAAGGATCAAGATAGAAGGCATAAATTGTTTTTGATGAGAAATAAATGGAGAAGAAATTTTGGGGAGGTTCAAACTGCTGGATTTGAAGTGTATCATGATCCAAAGATGGGGAAAGGCTTAGGGGAGGGGATTTCCACTTAGGTCATGGCAAGGGGAATTTTTGAAAAGGGGAGAAGATCACTCAAAATGCCCTAGGGCTATTTAAAGGATTTTTCAAAAGAAATTTTCCCAAGTGAAAAGCATTTGGTTTTGAGTCAAAATAAAAAGGGCAAACCTCCAAGACCAAGAACCAAGTCTTGGGTGAATCCAAAACAAAACACTTGCCATAAAAGAAAGTTTTTGAGAGGGTGGGTTCTTTAAAAGAAAATTTTAAATACCCTCCTCAAACAAAAATAAAAGTTTGAAAAATCCAATTAAAAATTTTGGGTGTCACAACACCTACCCCCCTTAGGAAAAATCTCGTCCTCGAGATTTCAGCTGATCCTCAAATAGATATGGGTACTCTGCCTGAAGAAAATCTTCTCTTTCCCATGTAGCTTCATCCTCGGTGTGGTTGCTCCACTGAACCTTGAAAAATTTCGTTGTTTTCTGACGGGTCCTCCTTTCAGACTCTTCCAATATCTTTACTGGCCGTTCTCTGTAGGTGAGGTCTGGTTGCACATCAATGCTTTCATGAGATACCTGCTTTTCTGGGTTGTTCACACATTTCCTCAACTGTGAGACGTGAAACACATTGTGGACGTCTGATAGCTCTTTGGGTAGGTCTAGCTGGTAGGCTACCGTGCCTCTTCGTGCAACTATACAGAATGGTCCAATAAATCTCGGGGTTAGCTTCCCCTTAATTTTGAACCGTTGCAGGCCCCTCATAGGAGACACTCGCAGGTATACGAAATCGCCGGGTTCAAAGCCGACCTCACGATGTTTTTGATCGTAATAGCTCTTTTGTCGGCTTTGAGCTGTCTTGAGTCTGTCCCTGATCTGTTTAACCTTCTCCTCGGCCTCCTTGAGCACGTCTGGGCCGAAGATACGACTGTCACCTGCCTCTGACCAATTTAGTGGGGTACGACACCTCCGTCCGTACAATGCTTCGAAGGGTGCCATTTGTAAGCTGGCTTGGTAACTGTTGTTGTAAGCAAACTCGGCATACGGCAAACTTTCTTCCCAACTGGATCCATAGGTGAGCACACAGGCTCTCAGCATGTCCTCTAGGATTTGGTTTACGCGTTCCGTCTATCCATCAGTCTGAGGGTGGTACGCTGTACTGAAAGCTAGTTGCGTGCCCAGAGCTTGTTGTAAGTGCTCCCAGAATTTAGAGACAAATTGAGTGCCTCGGTCGGATATTATAGTCTTTGGGACTCCGTGCAGACAAACTATACGGGAGAGATAAAGCTTGGCCAGCCTTTCAGTGGAGTAGGTCGTCTTCACGGGAATGAAATGGGCAACCTTGGTTAGCCTATCTGTGATGACCCATATGGCATCATTTCTGCGTTGCGATCGAGGTAGTCCGACGATGAAGTCCATTCCAATCTCATCCCATTTCCACTCAGGTATTCTGTTTGGTTGCAGCAGCCCTGCTGGCTTTTGATGCTCGGCCTTAATGCGCTGACATGAATCGCAACAAGCAATAAATGTGGCTATATCCCTTTTCATACCGTGCCACCAAAATCTTTCCTGAATGTCTTTGTACATTTTGGTTCCTCCAGGGTGGATCGAGTATGGAGCGGTGTGGCTTTCGGTTAGGATTTGTTGCTTGAGTTCTTCAATGTTTGGTACGCAAAGTCTGTCCCTGTACCATAATGTTCCTTCCTTGTCTGTGACGAACTCTGAAGTTTTGCCAAGGCTCATTTTCCTCTTTATTCCTTCAATGCTGGGGTGCCCTTGCTGAGCTTTCTTAATTTGTTCCACTAGGGTGGGATGTATTTCCAGATTCGATACGGTGCCTTCAGTGACAACCATCATGTTGAGTCTAGCGAACTCTCGCTGAAACTCATGCCTCAAGTTTTGTGGACTGTCGTTGCCCGGGCTGGGGTTCTGACTAAGAGCATCTGCCACTACATTTGCTTTCCCTGGATGGTAGTGAATGCCGACATCATAGTCCTTAACCAATTCCAACCAGCGTCGTTGGCGTAAATTTAGCTCTGGTTGTGTGAAAATATATTTAAGGCTCTTGTGGTCCGTATATATTTCACAACGATTACCCAACAGAAAGTGTCTCCACTCCTTGAGTGCATGGATGACCGCTGCTAGCTCCAAGTAATGAGTAGGATAATTTTCCTCATGCTTCCGTAGTTGCCTGGAAGCATACACGACAACTTTGCCATCCTGCATCAGCACACATCTGAGGCCTTTCCGGGATGCGTCACAATATACTTCAAAACTCTTGTGTATGTCTGGCACAGTTAAGACCGGTGCGGTTGTTAGTTTCTTCTTGAGTTCTTGGAAGCTTTTCTCGCAGGCTTCCGTCCATACAAACTTCTTGTCTTTCTTGAGCAATTGGGTCATTGGTTTTGCCACAGTGGAGAATCCTTCAATAAATCTTCTGTAATATCCGGCCATTCCGAGGAAACTCCGCACATCTGTCACGTTGGCTGGTGGTTTCCAGTCAAGTATGGCTTTGACCTTTTCTAGGTCTACGGCTACGCCTTCTTGGGTTAATATATGGGCTAGGAAACCAACTTGCCTTAGCCAAAATTCACACTTGCTAAATTTGGCGTATAACTGATGTTTCCTTAATTCTCCCAAAACAATTTTGAGGTGTTCAGCATGCTCTTCTGGTGTCCTTGAATATACCAGAATATCGTCAATGAACACCACAACAAATTTGTCCATAAATTTCATAAACACTTTTTTCATGAGGTGGACGAAATATGCGGGGGCATTCGTCAGTCCAAACGGCATTACTGTGAACTCATATAATCTGTATCTGGAGGTGAATGCTGTCTTAGGGATATCTTCTGTCCATACTTTCAATTGATGATATCCCGATCTCAAATCTATTTTTGAGAACACCTTGGCTTGCGCGAGTTGGTCAAACAAATCATTTATCCGTGGCATCGGATATTTGTTTTTGATGTTGACCGTATTGAGAGCTCGATAGTCTATACACAATCTCAGTGTCCCATCCTTTTTCTTGGCGAACAACACTGGTGAACCCCATGGTGAGGAGCTGGCTCGAATAAATCCTTTGTCCAATAATTCCTTTATCTGCTTATTCAACTCTACCAATTCTGAGGGTGCCATTCTATAAGGTTTCTTATAGATGGGAGCGGTGCCAGGTGCTAGTTCGATGCTGAATTCTATCTCTCGGTCTGGTGGCATGCCTGGTAGTTCTTCAGGGAATACGTCTGGAAACTCGCACACTACTGGAACTTTTCTCAGTTCTGAAATGTCCACTTTGTTCAGCTTTGGTTGCCGTGACCGTGGTCTTTCTTGAGCTGTAACCTTTATTGTCTTGCCGTGATGATGAGTGAGAATCACAGTCCGATTGAAACAGTCAATAAATCCTTTGTTGGTGGTCAACCAGTCCATCCCTAGGATGACATCCAGTCCTTTATTTTCCAACACGATGAGATTTGCTTGAAACTGTAGTCCTTCGAACTCAATGATCACTCCTTGGTAGTAGCTCTGAGCGATCTGCTTATTTCTGGGGGACTTGATGATCATAGATTTTTCCAAGGGAAGTATCAAAAACCATGTTGTAAAACAAAACTCTTCGAAACGAACAAGTGAGAAGCTCCAGAATCAAACAAAACCGTGGCAGGTACTGTGTTGACAGGGAACGTACCGGGAGCACGATGTCTGGGGCATTCTGCGCTTCTTCCCTGGTCACATGGTTCAGGTGACCCTTCCTGTGGTTGTTGTTGGGGTCGAAATTGTTGCGCTTGGGGGCTGGATTGTTCCCACCATTGTTCGGCTTGGGGGCCGAGTTCCTTGGCTTTGGGCACTGTTTGGCATAGTGCCCCTCTTCACCACAAGCATAGCATGTGACCCCTGGACGGTACGTGAAGTCCTTGTCCCTGGAATGAAACTGTCTGGTTGGCCTTAGATCAATAGTCGTGGATTTTCTTGCTTCAGTCCTCTGAACCTCAGTCTTTCTTCGGTTGTTGCGAGCAAGAGTCGTCTTGTCCCTCTTTCGCTTACGGATATCTTCCAGACTGCGGCGCTCATTCTCCAAGGTAATGGACTTGTCAACCAGAGTTTTGAAATCTGGGAAAGTGTGTACGACCAGTTGGCATCTTAGAATCGGTGCCAGGCCGTCCAAGAATTTCTCCATCCTCTTGTTCTCAGTCATATGCTCGTCGTAGGCATAACGAGATAGTTGGGTAAACTGACCGTTGTATTCTGTCACTGACATGCCTCTTTGCTTGAGGTCATCAAATTCTCTTTTCTTGATTTTTATGATGCTCCTAGGAATGTGTGCCCCACGAAAGCCTTCCTTAAACTCTTCCCAGGTGATGTTATGTTCACTGGGATGCATGTGTAGGAAGTTCTTCCACCATGCTGCAGCTGCTCCAGTAAGGTAGTGGGGTGCATAAAGCACCTTCTCATGATCTGAACACTGAGCAATAATCAGCTTCCTTTCGATGTCACGAAGCCAATCATCGGCTTCAAGAGGCCTATCCGTGTGAGAAAACGTTGGAGGGCAAGTCTTCTGTAATTCAGACAACTTGGAGTGGGGTTGATATGGCTCACGGTGATTTCCCATATTGATGACGTGGTTCATCATTTCCTGGTGTTGTTGCTGGCTTTGTTCGAAGAGGCGGCATACTTGAGATAAAGCTGCCTCGCTGTCCTGTTGACTAGACTGTCCTTGAGTGAAGTTGTTGCTGGTCTATGTCCCATAAACTTCTTCTGGTTGATTGGGCATGGAACGAGTCCACGGACGAGACATTTTCCACTATGGGGTATTATGTTGCAAAAATCATGAGAAGAATTGTGTGGCACAAGGAAAAATCTTACAAAGGCAAAAATTTAAAAGACCTCAAGATTTTTCAAGAACATAAATGATTTCGCACGGTGAAGAACCGCTTAGCGCAAATCTTACACGCGATACGCAAACATACGATACAGCACTCAGGATGTGCGTACACATTCCTGACATGTTATTAAGACTAGCACATCTCTCCGGAAAGCAGCGTACACAACTACTACAAGCATAAGCACATAAAACATAACATAGATGCAGACACAACGCGCGGCTACTAAGCGCACTCAGTCGGAGATGGTGAAGATTTCCTTTCCCTTGCCGAGGGTAAGACCCAGCGGTGCAGGAGACTCAACCTCCACCTCCTCCCTAGTAGGCTCCAGGCGCGTAGCACTGCGCTGGGGTGATGGCGCGGGTGCGACAGGCGGCAGTGCGGGTGCGGCAGGCGGTGCAGCTCTGACTGGAGTAGGAGCGATGACTCGATCGAACTCCTCAGTGGTAGGCAGACGGCGAGCTGTGGCCAAAATGGCCGGTGCATAAGATGCTGAGGACGAGACGAAAGTCAGAGGCGGTGCCATGTGGAGAAGCTCCTTCCTGCTGGCAGGACCGCCCCGAACTAAGTCCATCCGGGCAGCCACAAGATCATCCACGAGGTTGTCGAAAGACTCCTCCAGAGCCTTGAGATACTCCACAACCATCTCGATGGCTTCATCTCGCTCTCCCCTATGGCAGGCGAATGCATAGTGACAAGTATATGGCACATGGCATGGGAGGTAGCGGTAGCGACGAGTCTTCATCATAGGAAGAATGTCCCGAAGGCGAGCTATCGCCTCACGGGCAGCCATCTGCATGGCATGCCTCTCCGTAGGCATGGCCCTTCCCACAAAACGGAAGTGGCAAGACGCAGAACGTCCTCCCTTGAATTGCACCACGGCCTGGTGCATAGACACGTCGTCGCTGAGCTTGTGCTGGTAAAGTGTGAACTCCGGACGAGTCGCTGGCCCGATCGCGAGCTTGGTGATGGAGACGAGGAGTTTGACAAACCCCTCGGGCATATTAGTGAACACCCGAGTCTCGCAGTTGCTGCCAGCCATCTACAAAAGTAGGCAAAAATTCTGAGTAGTCATGTCATAAATTTATGATGACCAACAGAAAATAGCTACATTTGCAAAATGCTGAAAAAGCACAAAAGACGCTAATAACCGATTAGCGATCGCACCTAGTGGCTTCCTACAGTCAGCCTGGCTTTGATACCAAGCTTGTCATGACCGGTTTTCCAATAAAAATATTTATTGAGAGACCGATCCCTTTTACGGACCAGTAAAGAAGAATTCCTTCTTACTGGTAGACAAAATCTTGATCACAGAAGAAAAATACCAGGAGTACTGAATATAATACAAGGTTGAGCGGAGACTGCTCAACAATTTATTACAACCACGCCAATAACATAGAAAGGCGGATAGGGTGGCATAACTAACTCACGATAAAAGCGGTGGTGGATATATCACAGCGAAGTGGGTGATATGACTCCTGAAAACTAACAGCTCTTCGAGCGTCGGAGTGAGGCTCGAGGAGACTTATTGTGGGCGGTGGAAGCGTATATGATACAAGTGACCAATATCCAGGATCGCACGGGACTGACTGGGATTCCTCTAGGCGTCGGACTCCCTATCAAACTCTTCATCCATGAGATCGCCGCGTCAACATCTGGCCAAATCAACAAGCCAGGTGAGTACTATGAAAGTACTCGCAAGACAGTTCGGACGTAAGGTATAACAAATGTAAACATGATGCATAAGAACAGGTTAACAAGTGTACTCAGACAACGAGATAATAATGCATGGGAAAATAAGAGAAGTCGGGCGGTAGTCCTCCCGAAATCCCAAAATAATACTGAGGGCCAAACGAGTGTCTGAAAGACTCCTCGAGAGGAAACAAAAGAAATAACAATGCCGCAGTCGGGCGTCAAGGCGACACCACATAAAGGGCTTATAATAAAATATAAATGACAGTGCGTGCCACAGTCGGACGTCTGAGCGACATCACATAAAGGGCTTATACCAAAGGTAAATAACAAGAGTGCCACAGTCGGACGTCTGAGCGACATCACATAAAGGGTTTATATTGAAAGTAAATGACAAGCATGCCACAGTCGGACGTCTGAGCGACATCACATAAAGGGCTTATATCAAAGGTAAATAACAAGAGTGCCACAGTCGGACGTCTGAGCGACATCACATAAAGGGCTTATATCATAACTTAATAATTCAGTAGCTCAGAAATATAAATCATTTCAAGTACGAGATAAGTAAAAGGGGGTAGTCCGTCCTCAGGAATAACAATTAAACCGGGTTTACCACTCGAGCTTGTTCACCAGGAATTTACCACGAGAATTTGACATAGATATAGATATACTGGCCATGGTCCTTGACCATAGATACGATGACTCGGAAGGATTTGACTCTGCAGAGTTTGTACTTTAACCACAGCCAACGGATTTCAGTAGTCACGGGGACTAGTTCCGTTTACGGTGTTTTGGAAGAAACACATCTAACCAGTACACACCCATTCAACATTCCGAAGCCAGGAATCACCCTCGGCAACGTTCAAGAAAAACCTTGAGACGGGGAGGCTACAACCTCGCGTAGCATGGGATCAAATTTATATACGCGCGCTCTAAGGGGTGCCCCCATCTCGGTCCCAACTGGAAACACCCATGCCCCCTGACCGGATGACTGGCTTTAATCCAGGGCCATGGAACCCTCATCCCGGCCCCTCTATTTGGTGTGTACACGGAAAGAGGTTACCAACTTACTACACCGTATTCTTGGCAGAAAACATGTGGCGGCACGGAAAGGGGAAGGACGATAACGTGACTCCGTCCACGTTAACGTCAGAATTTATCGGATGACGTAAGGCTGGCATGCTACAACAGTACCACCTTACTTCCCTTCATGTCACCACATGACTAGGCCATCTCTCATCAGAGATCACAGAAACTTCGGAACACATGGGTAGTTGCCTCACATGCAACGAGATACTCACCGATGCTCATATGCCATGCACAACCATTCAAGCAAACATGCACAACACCCGTCATATCAAAGGTTCAAACATGCTTGCCTGGTTCGGAGAAGTCGGAGTCTAGCTCGGCGAAGTTCGCGGCTCCGTCACCTCTTCCGGAACCTACGGTATAGCGAAAACGTATACTAACGTGAAAATCATCGCGTGCATAAAAGTTGTCCAAATTTTTTCCAAATAAATACTATAAAAAACTAGACAAAAATACAAGACTGTCAGAAAAAGAATCAGTAAAAAATCATCTTTTATTTATAAGTTATAAGGGTTTTAGTCCAGGGACTAATCTGTGATGAAACAGAAAAGATCCAGGGACTTAACTGAGAAAACAGAAAACGGTTCGGAGGGAAAGACGTCAGCCCAGAGAGAAAACGTATTTGCCCGAAGGCGCCAACAGAAAACGGTTCGAGGGGGAAAAGAATAGAGGCTGACAGGGGGGTCCACATGTCAGGTTTGAAAACCTCGCCGGCGCCCGAAGACTGCGGTGGTCGCCGGCGTTGAACCACAGCGAGACAGGGAGATCGGAGTGTACCAAGAGGTTGAGTGCGTCCTTCCGCGTCGGTGGGTGGTGGACTTGTCCGACGGAGAGCTCCACGTCGACGGCGACACTTCTCCGGCGGACGGCGGCTCGGGCGATGGTGGAGAACTCCGGTGGGTGCTGCAACTCCGAATCGAAGCGCGGGTCAGGAGAGTGGGAGCATAGGGAAGCTACTGGCAAGAGCTGAGAGGTAGAGGTGCATGCACGGGAGCGAATCGAGCTGGATCCCGTGGCGGGTCGTGGCGGCCGGAGTTGGGGAAGAAGGCTCCCTCGGGGCTCTTCCAGTGGCTTGGCGTGGTATTGGAGGTGCGTAGAGGTGGTGTGGGTTCGAGTTCGAGCTCGGGCCTCTATTTATAGGCGATTCGAGGGGGTGGCCGTGAACGGGAAATCTCCGGCGAGCGATTACGGCGAGACAGTGGTCGGGCAGTGGGTTTAGGAGGCTAGGCAGCATCAGTGAGAGTTACTGGTCCCGTTCCACTGCTAAACTTGGTCGGGCTTGGCGTAATGGCGCCGGTCTTCGTCGGGGCGGCCGTACGAGCACGGCGGCGGCAGAGAGCGCGCTCTGCGCCTAGCAGTTCACGACGAGGGTGGCAGCGCGCACGGGGGAGTGGGTGGCCACGCGGCGGCCTCCGGTGGCTTGGGCGGCGCTGGACGGCGCCGTCTATGCTGCGCCCCTGTCTGGCGGCCGCAAAGCCGCCGCTGCCGTCGCTCACGGGGTGGCGCACCTCCTCCTGCTCATCGCCGACGCCCGCAACCTTCCAGGCGTTCGTGCGGCGCAGGGACAAGAGGGAGGGGACGGGGAGCAAGGCGCCACAGCGACACTGGCGAGATTGACAACGAACACTGAAGAAAACGACAGTAGTTTCAGACACTGTTAACTGAACTTGACTGAACATGATAGCAACAGTGTCCAGCAGGTGTTCGATGAAATGATTTGGCAAGCAGAAATTTTTTTCTGGAGCTGGGACTTGGTGAGGTGACCTCTCAATGCACCCGGAGGCTGCCTGTTTTTTCTCAGATTTTTAGGAGAAGGATTTAAATGAATTTCATCAAATTTGGCAAATGAGGTCCAAACTTGCAGCAAGTGTAGTTTGAAAAATTTGAACTGGAGACCAGTGGATCTTCATGGATCCTGGTTGAGGGCTCAAAGGACTAGCTAGTGAAATTGGTTTGGAGGCAAAACTCAAAGCAGAAAGGGTAGCTCCTTTGTAAACCTCCAAGGATCAAGATAGAAGGCAGAAATTGTTTTTGATGAGAAATAAATGGAGAAGAAATTTTGGGGAGGTTCAATCTGCTGGATTTGAAGTGTATCATGATCCAAAGATGGGGAAAGGCTTAGGGGAGGGGATTTCCACTTAGGTCATGGCAAGGGGAATTTTTGAAAAGGGGAGAAGATCACTCAAAATGCCCTAGGGCTATTTAAAGGATTTTTCAAAAGAAATTTTCCCAAGTGAAAAGCATTTGGTTTTGAGTCAAAATAAAAAGGGCAAACCTCCAAGACCAAGAACCAAGTCTTGGGTGAATCCAAAACAAAACACTTGCCATAAAAGAAAGTTTTTGAGAGGGTGGGTTCTTTAAAAGAAAAATTTAAATACCCTCCTCAAATAAAAATAAAAGTTTGAAAAATCCAATTAAAAATTTTGGGTGTCACAACACCTACCCCCCTTAGGAAAAATCTCGTCCTCGAGATTTCAGCTGATCCTCAAATAGATATGGGTACTCTGCCTGAAGAAAATCTTCTCTTTCCCATGTAGCTTCATCCTCGGTGTGGTTGCTCCACTGAACCTTGAAAAATTTCGTTGTTTTCTGACGGGTCCTCCTTTCAGACTCTTCCAATATCTTTACTAGCCGTTCTCTGTAGGTGAGGTCTGGTTGCACATCAATGCTTTCATGAGATACCTGCTTTTCTGGGTTGTTCACACATTTCCTCAACTGTGAGACGTGAAACACGTTGTGGATGTCTGATAGCTCTTTGGGTAGGTCTAGCTGGTAGGCTACCGTGCCTCTTCGTGCAACTATACAGAATGGTCCAATAAATCTCGGGGCTAGCTTCCCCTTAATTTTGAACCGTTGTAGGCCCCTCATAGGAGACACTCGCAGGTATACGAAATCGCCGGGTTCAAAGCTGACCTCATGATGTTTTTGATCGTAATAGCTCTTTTGTCGGCTTTGAGCTGTCTTGAGTCTGTCCCTGATCTGTTTAACCTTCTCCTCGGCCTCCTTGAGCACGTCTGGGCCGAAGATACGACTGTCACCTGCCTCTGACCAATTTAGTGGGGTACGGCACCTCCGTCCGTACAATGCTTCGAAGGGTGCCATTTGTAAGCTGGCTTGGTAACTGTTGTTGTAAGCAAACTCGGCATACGGCAAACTTTCTTCCCAACTGGATCCATAGGTGAGCACACAGGCTCTCAGCATGTCCTCTAGGATTTGGTTTACGCGTTCCGTCTGTCCATCAGTCTGAGGGTGGTACGCTGTACTGAAAGCTAGTTGTGTGCCCAGAGCTTGTTGTAAGTGCTCCCAGAATTTAGAGACAAATTGAGTGCCTCGGTCGGATATTATAGTCTTTGGGACTCCGTGCAGACAAACTATACGGGAGAGATAAAGCTTGGCCAGCCTTTGAGTGGAGTAGGTCGTCTTCACGGGAATGAAATGGGCAACCTTGGTTAGCCTATCTGTGATGACCCATATGGCATCATTTCCGCGTTGCGATCGAGGTAGTCCGACGATGAAGTCCATTCCAATCTCATCCCATTTCCACTCAGGTATTCTGTTTGGTTGCAGCAGCCCTGCTGGCTTTTGATGCTCGGCCTTAATGCGCTGACATGAATCGCAACAAGCAATAAATGCGGCTATATCCCTTTTCATACCGTGCCACCAAAATCTTTCCTGAATGTCTTTGTACATTTTGGTTCCTCCAGGGTGGATCGAGTATGGAGCGGTGTGGCTTTCGGTTAGGATTTGTTGCTTGAGTTCTTCAATGTTTGGTACGCAAAGTCTGTCCCCGTACCATAATGTTCCTTCCTTGTCTGTGACGAACTCTGAAGTTTTGCCAAGGCTCATTTTCCTCTTTATTCCTTCGATGCTGGGGTGCCCTTGCTGAGCTTTCTTAATTTGTTCCACTAGGGTGGGATGTATTTCCAGATTCGATACGGTGCCTTCAGTGACCAACATCATGTTGAGTCTAGCGAACTCTCGCTGAAACTCATGCCTCAAGTTTTGTGGACTGTCGTTGCCCGGGCTGGGGTTCCGACTAAGAGCATCTGCCACTACATTTGCTTTCCCTGGATGGTAGTGAATGCCGACATCATAGTCCTTAACCAATTCCAACCAGCGTCGTTGGCGTAAATTTAGCTCTGGTTGTGTGAAAATATATTTAAGGCTCTTGTGGTCCGTATATATTTCACAACGATTACCCAACAGAAAGTGTCTCCACTCCTTGAGTGCATGGATGACCGCTGCTAGCTCCAAGTCATGAGTAGGATAATTTTCCTCATGCTTCCGTAGTTGCCTGGAAGCATACGCGACAACTTTGCCATCCTGCATCAGCACACATCCGAGGCCTTTCCGGGATGCGTCACAATATACTTCAAAACTCTTGTGTATGTATGGCACAGTTAAGACCGGTGCGGTTGTTAGTTTCTTCTTGAGTTCTTGGAAGGTTTTCTCGCAGGCTTCCGTCCATACAAACTTCTTGTCTTTCTTGAGCAATTGGGTCATTGGTTTTGCCACAGTGGAGAATCCTTCAATAAATCTTCTGTAATATCCGGTAATAGGTTCTACCTCATCATCTACTTCCCAGTACCCACAAGTTAATCACAACCTAATCTTAGTGTTTGAGGATAGTAACTAATGCATAAAAACTGGGTATGAGAAGAGTATGATCAATGTGTTACTTGCCTTGCTGACGATCCGCAAACCCTAGAGACTTGCAGTAGCACGCTTCACACTCCGGGAATTCTATCGCAAACAAACAATAGCATACATAAGCACTCAAGCATAGAAGCACGGGTAAAAATCAAATAAGAAGATCGAATCTGAAAACTCAACTGAAGAGATTCGATTTGCAAAAAGAAACAATCAATTCGGAGCTACGGAACTGAAACTACGGTCAAAAGAACTTCGAAACCAAATCTGCTTGAAACCAAATTTTAATTTGTCAAAACCATGTTCAAGTTGATTAAACAGAAAGAGGGTTCCGAGACGAAGATTTTGGCGTTGGTTTCACTGGATTTGGACAAACGGTTAAGAAACGGCGAGGGTTTGAAGATCAGGGACTGATCTGCGATAAAAGTAATCGCGAATAGGTCCCTGGGCGAAAATAAAATAAAAAGAAAAGACTAACGAACGGACGTTCGCTGTCTGAACCTAACCGGCGAATATCGTTCGTTAAAACGAACGAACGGATGAACGAACGTTCGCTAAATAAATAAACCAAACAAAAACCGATCTAATAGGTTAAACCGGAAACTAAAAAAACCAAGGTTAACTGAAGAAATCCAACCGGTCAACGGTGGGGTCAACGGTGAGATCCGACGCGGCAGCGGCGGCTCCGGTGACGACGGGCGGCGGCGGTGACTTGGGCCTCGGGGGCCTCGGGCGGTGGCTTTTAAAGCCTTGGCCGGAGGAGTCTGGCTCGGGCACGACCCGTTAAGTCGGTTGATTTTTTTTAAACATATTCTGGCGGAAAAATCCTAGAAAATAAAATAAAAAAATCTACAAATACCAAAACAAATTTTCACCGTCTAAATAGAATATTTAGAACAAAGTGAACATTTTCTTGGCCTACAAATGCAATTTTGAAAAATGCATATTTTTTTCTAATTCAAATAAAACCGTGATAAAATCCAAATAAAATTATT
Organism: Triticum aestivum; assembly: GCF_018294505.1. Taxonomy (NCBI): domain Eukaryota; kingdom Viridiplantae; phylum Streptophyta; class Magnoliopsida; order Poales; family Poaceae; genus Triticum; species Triticum aestivum. The sequence goes on along the minus strand of NC_057805.1, from coordinate 422,707,363 downwards.
TATTTGATTTTAATAATTTTTCCTCCATTATTTCGTTTATTTTGGAGAAGTCATATTATCTCCTCTCATATAATTTTAATATGAAATATTTTTAGAGAGGAAAACAATTAAAACCAAAATGATCCTTGTCTCGATATTTGAAAAAAAATGCAAATACGAAAATGGTGAAATCCCCAACTCTCTCCGTGGGTCCTTGAGTTGCTTAGAATTTTGAGGATCGCAAAACAAAAATGCAATTAAATATGATATGCATTAATGACCTATGTATAACATTTCAAATTGAAAATTTGGGATGTTACACGTTGCTATGCATCCCTTAGATGGATCTTGCATGTGCGTAGGAATTTTTTTTAAATTACTGCGATCCCCAACAGTGGCATCCGAGCCAGGTCTATGCGTAGATGTTATATGGAAGAGTAGAACACAAAGAGTTGTGGGCGATAATAGTCATACTGCTTACCAGCATGTCATACTCTGATTCGACGGTATTGTTGGATGAAGCGGCTCAGACCAACATTACGTGTACGCTTACGCGAGACTGGTTCTATTGGTGTGCTCCGCACACAGGTGGCTAGTGGGTGTCTGTTCTCCAACTTTAGTTGAATTGAGTGTGACTACGCCCGGTCCTTGTTGAAGGTTAAAACAACAAACTTGACGAAAAATCGTTGTGGTTTTGATGCCTAGGTAAGAACGGTTCTTGCTAAGCCCGTAGCAGCCACATAAAACTTGCAACAACAAAGTAGAGGATGTCTAACTTGTTTTTGCAGGGCATGTTGTGATGTGATATGGTCAAGACATGATGCTAAATTTATTGTATGAGATGATCATGTTTTGTAACACAGTTATCGGCAACTGGCAGGAGCCATATGGTTGTCGCTTTATTGTATGAAATGCAGTCGCCATGTAAGTGCTTTACTTTATCACTAAGTGGTAGCGATAGTCGTAGAAGCAATAGTTGGCGAGACGACAATGATGCTTCGCTGAAGATGAAGGTGTCAAGCCGGTGACGATGGTGATCATGACGGTGCTTTGGAGATGGAGATCAAAGGCACAAGATGATGATGGCCATATCATATCACTTATATTGATTGCATGTGATGTTTATCCTTTATGCATCTTATTTTGCTTAGTTCGGCGGTAGCATTATAAGATGATCTCTCACTAAATTTCAAGGTATAAGTGTTCTCCCTGAGTATGCACCGTTGCTACAGTTCGTCGTGTCGAGACACCACGTGATGATTGGGTGTGATAAGCTCTACGTTCACATACAATGGGTGCAAGCCAGTTTTGCACATGCAGAATACTCGGGTTAAACTTGACGAGCCTAGCATATGCAGATATGGCCTCGGAACACTGAGACCGAAAGGTCGAGCGTGAATCATATAGTAGATATGATCAACATAGTGATGTTCACCATTGAAAACTACCCATCTCCCATCACAGATCCAAAGGCAAGATCTTTGTTGCTAAGAATGGATCCTTTCTAGAGAAGGAGTTTCTCTCGAAAGAAGTGAGTGGGAGGAAAGTAGAACTTGATGAGGTAATTGTACCTGCCCCCTTATTGGAAAGTAGTTCATGACAGAAATCAGTTCTAGTGATTCCTGCACCAATTACTGAGGAAGATAATGATAATGATCATGAAACTTCAGATCAAGTTACTACCGAACCTCGCAGGTCAACCAGAGTATGGTCCGCACCAGAGTGGTACGGTAATCCTTTCTGGAAGTCATGTTACTAGACCATGACGAACCTACGAGCTATGAGGAAGCGATGATGAGCCCAGATTCCCCGAAATGGCTTAAGGCCATGAAATCTTAGATGGAATTCATGTATGAGAACAAAGTATGGACTTTGATTGACTTGCCCGATGATCGGCGAGCCATTGATAATAAATGGATCTTCAAGAGGAAGACGGACGCTGATAGTAGTGTTACGATCTACGAAGCTCGAATTGTCGCAAGTAGTTTTTGACAAGTTCAAGGTGTTGACTACGATGAGATTTTCTCGCCCGTAGCGATGCTTAAGTCTGTTTGAATCATGTTACCAATTGCCACATTTTATGAAATTTGGCAAATGGATGTCAAAACTACATTCCTTAATGGATTTTTTAAAAGTATAGTTGTATATGATGCAACCAAAAGGTTTTGTCAATCCTAAAGGTGCTAACAAAATATGCAAGCTCCAGCGATCCATCTATGGACTGGTGCAAGCATCTCGGAGTTGGAATATACGCTTTGATGAGTTAATCCAAGCATATAGTTTTATACAGACTTGCGGTGAAGCCTATATTTACAAGAAAGTGAGTGGGAGCACTACAACATTTCTGATAAGTATATGTGAATGACATATTGTTGATCGGAAATAAATATAGAATTTTTCTGGAAAGCATAAAGGAGTGTTTGAAAGGAGTTTTTCAAAGAAAGACCTCGGTGAAGCTGCTTACATATTGAGCATCAAGATCTATAGAGATAGATCAAGACGCTTGATAAGTTTTTTTCAATGAGTACATACCTTGACAAGTTTTGAAGTAGTTCAAATGGAATAGTCAAAGAAGGAGTTCTTGCTTGTTGCCGGATCTCGGGTTCCGGCAAAACCCTTAAGGTTCGAACTCTGGGGTGCGCGCGAAGTTCTTTCCCTCCTATGGATCCACGCCCTAGCTTGCTAAGATCTCGCGGACGAACTCGCAACACAGAAAGACACGCGATTTATACTGGTTCGGGCCACCGTTGTGGTGTGATACCCTACTGTAGTGTGGTGGTGGTGGATTGCCTCTTGGGCTGATGTTGAACAATACAAGGGGAAGAACAGCCTCCTGAGGTTGAGGTGTTCTTGTGCTTGTCGAACTTGTGTGGGTGAGGCCTCGATCAGCTGAGATCAAGTTGCCCCTTGCTGTGGTGGCTAGCTCTACTTATATAGGCCCTGGTCCTCTCCCCAAATATTGAGCGGGAAGGGAGCCAACAATGGCGGGCAATTTGAAAGGGGACAGCTAGTACAAGCTATCCTGACAAAAGTGGTCTTCGCCTGCGAAAGGCTCTGGTGATGACGCCGTCTTGGGCTCCATGGTGACCTCCGTCCTGCTGGCCTGCTGGTCTTGGTCTCGTTGCACTGATATGGAAACCTTTGCCTGATGCCTCGGTACTCCGCACCTGCGCCTGCCTCCTTAGCACCAAAGAGGAAACAAGGACGCTGCGCCCGCCTGGCGCCCGCCTGGTGTCGATCGTCATGGCTCACGTCATGCGAGCCTCGCGAGGTTTGCCCCGCCTTGATATCTCCGCTCCTTGCGAGCCTGCCTGGAGAGGCCGCTCCGGAGGAGGTCTTGTGTCGTCCGCCCCGCGAGGCTTGGCCCCTCGCGAGGGTCTCGAATGCCTTGTTGATGAAGATGGGCTGTACGGCCCGCTAGCTTAGCCACGCCGTGGGACGCAGGCAGGCAAGTCTGGGGACCCCCGTTCCTAGAATGCCGGCAGTAGCCCCCGGGCCCAAGGCGCGCTCGGGCTTGGCTTCGGGGCGAAGCCAAAGGTCAAGTACGGAGCGCCGCGGGCCCCAAAAGCCTTTGGCCTCGGTTGACGCGTGGCGGTTGATTGGACGTGGGTGTCTCCGCTTCCCCATGCTGCCTCGGCAACTGCTCGACTTGACAAGTCCTTCTTCCTCATTGCTCCATCGCTAGCGGCAATGGCGCCTATCCGAAGGTTCTCCGCTGAAGAGAAAGGAAAGGCTCCCCGCGATGATCCAGGGCCGCTTCCGCCGAAGAAGAGGCCGGTTCACCGCCGCGACGAAGTAGCGATGCAGGTGGTGACGAGGCCATGGTGCGAGCAGCCTCCTCCAGGGTATCCGCTACCCTTGTACGCCCGAGCCGAGGGCTCAGGAGGGCGGTGCGACGAGCGGCACCGCCCGCGCCGCGTCCGTGGTCGCCGCGCGATGGCGATGCGTGCCGTTGCTCCTGGAATCCACGCTGCGGATTCCTCGCGCGAGCTTGTGCTATGGGCGCTGATGCCCCCAAGCTCTTGGATCCGCTTCCCGCGGTTCTTCTCTGACGCGATGCCGCCGAGGGGGCCTCTCGAGCTCTGGCTGCAGCATGCCGACTGCGACGCTCCGGCGACCGGAGCAGAGATCTAAGCAGTCCCCACCGGTAGGATCTTCATGACCCGCAGCTGGGGTGAGGTTGCGCGGGTCTGCCGCGCGGAGGGCGCCCTCGCGATCCACTTCGAGTACGACGGCGCCTCCACGCTATTCTTCAAGGTCTTCGACGCGGAGGGCCGCCGCCTCGAGTGTTGCCCTGGAGGGGAGCGCCAGGCTGACGCGCGCTCCGCTCGTGGCTATTCCAGCAGCAGCAGCCCCTGGGAGTCTAACGACTCTCCTGAGCCTTACGAGACTCGGAGACGAGCGGCGACAGCTACGTGCCCCCGAGCTCACGCCGGGCTCGGAGTAGGGCCGTGGCGTCCAGCCGCCGCCGTCGCTGATCTGGATGAGGTCGGCGCCGGCCTCCCGTGGCCCACTGTTGATGATAGCGTCCACCACGGGAGGGTGTAGATAGGATTCCTCTTAGTTCTCGTTTTTTGTTCCCTGTGAAGAATCACGAAGTACCCTGTGGGGGCGTGTAAGGATCTGCGATGCCTTTTGTGTATATTTTCCTTATTATGAAAATCTACGACATGCATGTCCTGTTAAGGCTCGGTCTCCCCTTTCCAACCTCGCGATAGCTTGTTGCTCTATGCTGACAGGTCCCATCCCCAGGCAGGCTTCAGCCGTCGCTGGTATGCCAGGTCGCGTGCCGTGGTCAAGGGCAGGAGGTGAGCGGCCCGAGGTCCAGTAAGAGCCCCTGAGACGCGATGCTCAGGAGGTCCCCATTAGCGCTCAAGCAGCCATGGCAATATAAGAAAGGGAGGCGACGTGGCCACGACAGGCCTGCGATCGGCGCGACCCTCAAGTTCCAATGATTAGCCGATCTGAGCGCGAGACTTATCTCAGTAGTTCGGGGTCGATTCTTCGCGATGCGCCAGGCCTGTGTGCAAACACCTGTAGCGTAGCTAGGTTAGGCTTGTACGAGTCTCCCTCTCCCCATGCTCTCCTTAGTGCTCTACATCCTCAGGTCCCGGTCCTCGAGCGAGCTCAGCCGCCGCTGGTATGCCAGGTCGCGATGCTGTGGTCAAGGCCAGGGGGTGAGGGCTGGAGAGCCAGTAAGAGCTCCTGAGTCGCGATGCTCATGAGCCCCCCTTTTAACGCACAAGAGGATTGCACGAGAGGAAAGGAAACTCGTGGTGCCGCCCGCTATCCTCTCCATGAGGTCCCTGCGATCCATCACAAGGAGAAACACGGTTTTGCCGTTATGGTTGCCAGCCTGCCTCTGGCTGCTCCGCGAGGAAATGAAGGCACTGAGGGCCTGATGAGGTGATGTGCGCGGGGCGTGCCGCGAGCCAGAGCTCGACCGCTCAGGTTTGTCGATGTGGCAAGGACGGACCCATGCACCAGCGCCGTGCATGTGTGTGGAGGCTCCATGGGAGGCGACGATCGAGCAGATGGTAATCGGGCAGGTGACAATCATAGGCAGATTAAGCATGGAAGGCAAATCAGCTTGGGTAAATGCAGATGATACATGGCACTCGGTCAGGCCCGAGCGGCTTGGGGATGATGCAGCCGGAGGGGCGCCCCCAACAGGGTAAGCTAAAGACATAAGAAAAGGATACACGCCACAAGGACGGACCCACGTGGCCTGGGAATAATGCAGCCCGAAGGGCGCTCCTAGCTAAACAAACTTGGAAAATGTCACCTGGTTCTGTCGACGAAGGAGAGTTGGGGCAGCTGAAGGTACGCGGCGAAGGAATGGCTCCTCAGGAGCCACCGGGGCCCTGAGCCTCGGGAGGCTCTGGGGACTCAGGTGGTTCCCTTAGGACCATCTCCATCTCCGCCAAGACAACATGGTGCCTGGCCTCCTAAGCCGCCAGGGTGCGCTGCAAGTTGCGCTGGTAGACGAACGACACGCTCGGCAAGCCAAAAGGCATGCGAACGTAGCTGTGCGGTGGACCCTCGCAACGGCCCACGCGCGAAGGCCAGAAGAGCTCCTGAGAAGCGGCCCTGTTGAGCCCTGGAATGTCGATGCAGATGCGCAACCCGGCATCCTCGCTTGGATGGGGAGCTGCGCCTCGTGAGCGGTGGTCGCCGTGCATGGCCCTTGCGTCTTGCAGTACCTGAGTGGTCTCGGTGATGAACTCCTGAGTGGTGGGCACTCCTTGCCCTGTATTCTCCTGAGGGAAACGTGTCGTGAAGCATGCCTCCAAGTGGTGCCCGAGTGCCTCCCTCGTGATGTTGGCAAGGTCTGAGGCCCTCTAGAAGAGAGCCCCCGAGCCCTGCCCAAGGAGGGCGCTGGGCGCGCCTTCCTATGCGATGGAGGGAGGCGCCCCTGGAGCAGGCGCTGATCCTGACGAGGTTCCAGCCGCGACGCTACCTTCCTGAGGTCCGGCACGGCGCAACTGCTTCTTCTTGGGGATGGCCTCTGGAGGGCCCTCACTTTTGCTGTCGGGGTCGTCGATTGCTGCAGGTTGGAAGGCGCGCTCGAGGGAGCACACCGCATCTCTTTCTTCACATGGGACCGTGATGATTCCGCCGCTTCCCAGCATCTTGAGGATGTTGTAGCCGTGGTGGGTGACGGCCATGAACTTGGCCAGGGCTGGATACCCGAGGATGGCGTTGTACGACAGACGAATATGCACGACGTCGAAGTCGATGAGCTCGGTGCGGTAATTCTTGCGTTCTCCGAAGGTGACAGGGAGGCGGACCTGCCCGATCGGCGTGGTGGAACCATTGGTCACTCCTAAGAAAGGCTTGGTAGGCTGAAGCTGGTCATATGGGACTTGAAGGTTGTCGAACGTATCGATGGACAGGACGTTGAGCCCTGCGCCGCCATTGATGAGGGTCTTGGTAACTTGCACATTGCTAATGACTGGGGAGCACAGCATCGGGAGGGCGCCAGCGGTAGCCGCGCACTTGAGCTGATCGGCCGAGCTGAACGTGATGGGGCACTAGGACCATCTGAGTGGGCGCGTGGCCTCGAGCTTGGGGAGGACTGCATTCACTTCACGAGCAAACTGCTTGAAGATGCGCTGAGAGGCTAGGGCCTGGGCTCCGCCCAAGATGCAGGCGATAGCACGCGGTTCCTGGAAGCCCCCAGCCCCCTCGTCTTGATGGTGGTCGTCGTTCCTTCTTGGCGGTGGCGGCAATGGGGGAAGACCGGCGTTGCCCTGAGGATGGTCTTCGCGTGGCTGGTCTCTCCAGGCACCCTCGCGAGGATGATTCTGCCAGCGGTCCTCTCGAGGACGGTCGCGCCACTCCTGGCGCGGGCCACGGTCGTCCCAGCGTCCGCCACCACGTCCTCCTCCTCGGTCGTAGCCCCGGTCGCTGCACTCGGGGCGTCCCGAAGCGCCCTTCGCGAATGGCTCTGAGCTCTTGACAGTCACTGGTGTTGTGGGTGTTCAGGTTGTGGAAGGCACAGAACGGCCGGCTGTTCTTGGATGACTCGGGCTGATCTCTGCCTCGCTTGGTGTCGGGCACTGTTGCTTCCTTGCGCTTCATGTCCTTGGCCTTGGCCTTCTCCTCCTCTGCGCCCGCAGCTGGCTACTCGAGGAGGGAGAGGCGGCCCTCCTCAGCTCTTGCGCACTTGGTTGCCATGTTGAACAACTCATGAGATGTGCACAACTCCACGTGGATAGCGAGCTCTTCCTTCATCTTGATGTCGCGGACGCCATCGGAGAACGCGGAGATGATGGCCTTGTCCGTGACCTTGGGGATCTTGAGACAGGTGTTGTTGAAGCACTGGATGTACTTCTGGAGGGTCTCTCCTGGTTGTTGCTTGATGCGGCGCAGGTCGCCCGCGGCCGGCGGGCGGTCACGGGTGCCCTGGAAGTTGGCGACGAAGCGGTCGCGCATCTCGTCCCAGGAGGAGATCGAGCCTTGCGGCAGGTTCAGGAGCCAGGAGCGGGCACCATCCTTGAGAGCCATGGGAAACCAGTTCGCCATGAATTTCTCGTCGCCGTTGGCCGCTTCGATGCTCAGCTCGTAGAGCTGCAGGAACTCCGCAGGGTCGGCGGTGCCGTCGTAGCGAGAAGGCAGATCTGGCTTGAACTTGCCCGGCCAGGCGACGCTACACAGCTCGGGGGTGAAGGCGCGGCAGCCGTCCGTGGTCGCCGGGGCCCGTCTCGGGGGTGGAGCTTGGTCTTGATGAGGTCCGCGTGCCGCCACCGCAGCTGGCGCGCGTTCTTGGCGAGGCGGCGCGGGGAGCGCAGGTGCAGCTTCTCGCGGCCGAGGAATTTCTTGGCAGCTTCTCTCTTCGCGCGCGGGCATCGGGCTTGGCGGATCGCGCCGTGGGGCTGCGCGCCTTGGCGCCAAGGCACGGTCTTGGGGCAGAGGTGGTGGAGGCGCTCCATGGGCCACGTCGCCCGTGGCAGGCGGAGGGCGAGGCAGAGAGTGGGACGGTACCGGGAAGCCTCCTGCGGCGCGGACGAGCTCGGCGACGCGGTCGAGCCAGTCCTCGTAGAGGTCATCGACCGGGCGGTAGCGCAGGAGCTCGTTCGCCATGAGGAGCGTGGCCTGTGCATCCATGGGAGCGCGACGTGCGTGGGACGAGGAACCGGCCGGGGTCAGCGATGGAGTGGCGGTGCGGCCGTCCTGCCGCACCGATGGGTGTAGCGAGGACGCTTGCTGCTCGTTCCCTGCTGGGCCGGTGGCGGCGTTGGCGCCAGGAGATGGAGAACGACGAGGTGGGCTGCCGACGGGAGCCTTCTGAGCAACGCGGGCGGTGAGGGCAGCCCGACGCTCAGCTCAAGCGCGGCGAGCGTGCGCCATGGAGACGACGGAGCGATGGAGTGACGGATCGACGGAAGGGAAGCTACGGCGCACCCCTACCTGGCGCGCCAAATGTCGGATCTCGGGTTCCGGCAAAACCCTTAAGGTTCGAACTCTGGGGTGCACGCGAAGTTCTTTCCCTCCTATCTATCCACGCCCTAGCTTGCTAAGATCTCACGGACGAACTCGACGAACTCGTAACACAGAAAGACACGAGATTTATACTGGTTCGAGCCACTGTTGTGGTGTAATACCCTACTCTAGTGTGGTGGTGGTGGATTGCCTCTTGGGCTGATCTTGAACAATACAAGGGGAAGAACAGCCTCCTGAGGTTGAGGTGTTCTTGTGCTTGTCGAACTTGTGTGGGTGAGGCCTCGATCAGCTGAGATCAAGTTGCCCCTTGCTGTGGTGGCTAGCTCTACTTATATAGGCCCTCGTCCTCTCCCCAAATATTGAGCGGGAAGGGAGCCAACAACGGCGGGCAATTTCAAAGGGGACAGCTAGCACAAGCTATCCTGACAAAAGTGGTCTTCGCCTACGAAAGGCTCTGGTGATGACACCGTCTTGGGCTCCACGGTGACCTCCGTCCTACTGGCCTGCTGGTCTTGGTATCGTTGCACTGATATGGAAACCTTTGCCTGATGCCTCGGTACTCCGCGCCTGCGCCTGCCTCCTTAGCACCAAAGAGGAAACAAGGATGCTGCGCGCGCTGGTGCCCGCCTGGTGTCGATCGTCATGGCTCACGTCACGCGAGCCTCGCGAGGTTTGCCCCGCCTTGATATCTCCGCTCCTCGCGAGCCTTCCTGGAGAGGCCGCTCCGGAGGAGGTCTTGCGTCGTCCGCCCCCCGAGGCTTGGCCCCTCGTGAGGGTCTTGAATGCCTTGTTGATGAAGATGAGCCATATGGCCCGCTAGCTTAGCCACGCCGTGGGCCACAGGCAGGCAAGTCTTTGGACCCCCGTTCCTAGAACGCCGACACCTGTGTTGCAAGGTGTGAAGTTGAGTAAAGACTCAAAACCCGACCACGGCAGAAAATAGAAAGAGAATGAAAAGTCATTCCCTATGCCTCTGTCATAGGTTCTTTTAAGTATGCTATGCTGTGTACCAGACCTATTGTATACCTTAGCATGATTTTGGCAAGGGAGTACAATAGTGATCTAGGAGTAGATCAATGGACATCGGTCAAAATTATCCTTAGAGGATTAAGGAAATATTTCTCAGTTATGGAGGTGATAAAAGAGTTCGTCGTAAAGAGTTATGTCGATGCAAACTTTGACACCGATCTGGATGAGTCTAAGTCTCGATCTAGATACATATTGAAAGTGGGAGCAATTAGCTAGAGTAGCTCCATGCAGAGTATTGTAGACATAGAAATTTGCAAAATACATACGGATCTGAATATTGTAGATCCGTAGACTAAAATTTCTCTCACAGGCAAAACATGATCATACCTTATTGCTCTTGTGTGTCAATCACATAAGCAATGTGAACTAGATTATTGACTCTAGTAAACCCTTTGAGTGTTGGTCACATGGCGATGTGAACTATGGGTATTAATCACATAAGGATGTGAACTATTGGTGTTAAATCACATGGCGATGTGAACTAGATTATTGACTCTAGTGCAAGTGGGAGACTGAAGGAAATATGCCCTAGAGGCAATAATAAAGTTGTTATTTATATTTCCTTATATCATGATAATGTTTATTATTCATGCTAGAATTGTATTAACCGGAAACTTAGTACATGTGTGAATACATAGACAAAACAGAGTGTCCCTAGTATGCCTCTACTTGACTAGCTTGTTTATCAAAGATGGTTATGTTTCCTGACCATAGACATGTGTTGTCATTTGATGAACGGGATCACATCATTAGGAGAATGATGTGATGGACAAGACCCATTCATTAGCTTAGCATTATGATCGTTACAGTTTCATTGCTACTGCTTTCTTCATGACTTATACATGTTCCTCTGACTATGAGATTATGCAACTCCCGAATACCGGAGGAACACTTAGTGTGCTATCAAACGTCACAACGTAACTGGGTGATTATAAAGATGCTCTACAGGTGTCTCCGATGGTGTTTGTTGAGTTAGCATAGATCGAGATTAGGATTTGTCACTGCGATTGTCGGAGAGGTATCTCTGGGCCCTCTCAGTAATGCACATCACTATTAGCCTTGCAAGCAATGTGACTAATGAGTTAGTTACGGGATGATGCATTACAGAACGAGTAAATAGACTTGCCGGTAACGAGATTGAACTAGGTATTGAGATACCGATGATCAAATCTCGGGCAAGTAACATACCGATGACAAAGGGAACAACGTATGTTGTCATGCGGTTTGACCGATAAAGATCTTCGTAGAATATGTAGGAACCAATATCAGCATCCAGGTTCCGCTATTGGTTATTGACCGGAGATGAGTCTCGGTCATGTCTACATAGTTCTCGAACCCGTAGGGTCCGCACGCTTGACGTTCGATGACGATTGGTATTATGAGTTTCTGTGTTTTGATGTATCGAAGGTTGTTCAGAGTCCCGGATGTGATCATGGGCATGACGAGGAGTCTCGAAATGGTCGAGACATAAAGATCGATATATTGGAAGCCTATGTTTGGACATCGGAATGGTTCCGGGTGAGTTCGGGCATTTACCGGAGTACCGGGGGGTTACCGGAACCCCCCCGGGAGTATATGGGCCTTAATGGGCCTTAGTGGGGGAGAGGAAGAGGTGGCCAAGGTGGAGGGTGTCGGTGTCAAAACCGGCGGATCTCGGGTAGGGGGTCCCGAACTGTGCGTCTAAGGCGAATGGTAACAGGAGGCGGGCCCTCTCGATGGAGGTAATACCCTACTTCCTGCTTGATTGATCTTGATGATATGAGTATTACAAGAGTTGATCTACCATGAGATCGTGTAGGCTAAACCCTAGAAGCTAGCCTATGATTATGATTGTTGTCGTCCTACGGACTAAACTCTCCGGTTTATATAGACACCGGAGGGGGCTAGTGTTACACAGAGTCGGTTACAAGGGAGGAGATCTACATATCCGAATTGCCAAGCTTGCCTTCCACGCCAAGGAGAGTCCCATCCGGACACGGGACGAAGTCTTCAATCTTGTATCTTCATAGTCCCAGTCTGGCCAAAGGATATAGTCCGGCTGTCCGAGGACCCCCTAATCCAGGACTCCCTCAGTAGCCCCCGAACCAGGCTTCAATGACGATGAGTCTGGCGCGCAGATTGTCTTCGGCATTGCAAGGCGGATTCTCCTCCTAATTCGGAGTAACTATCGAGTAGTGTCCGGCTTCCCATGAATGTTGCACTCCTTGGCTTCTGCGCCTAATAATGGCTATCCTCCACGTGTCGATCGAATGCGAGAAGTCGGGGCATTTTTACACTTGCCACCCTAACCATGTAAGTAAATCATCTATTTAAGGAGGCGGGGATCCTCAGATCGAAATCACACCATCCTCCCACAACGAGTATCCATCGGAGCGCGCCCGGAAAAGCCCATCCCATCATGGCCGGCCATTGCAGCTCCTCCTCTCGCTCCCGTAGCCCTAAGCCAGGCAATTGGAAGAAGTGTTTCGTCCCTCACAGCCAATTAGTAGAGTTACAGACCCAGGGATTCCTCCCTCCAGCGTATATGGTCCCCGTTCGAGCCGGACTCGCCACCTACAATGGCAGGGAGCAAGCGGAGAGCTTTCCCAACCCATCCATGGGGGAGCGGGTATGCCTTGTCCCTTACTTACTAAGGGGGCTCGGATTTCCAATCCATCCGTTCCTCCGCGAGCTCCTGGAGTTCTACGGCCTCCAGCTGCATAATTTTACTCCTGCCTCCATATTACACATCGCTGGCTATGTCGCCCTTTGCGAGCTGTTTTTGGGCTGCGAAGCTCATTTCGAGCTATGGAAGAGGCTATTCTGCCTCGTACCCCGTACACAGGAGGGGTCAATATATCAAGTGGGCGGAGCCGAAATATGGCGCATCGCCGGGACCGGATACCTGTCCGGTACTCCGAAGAAGATATCCGAAGACTGGCCTTTGGAGTGGTTTTATATGGAGGACGTCCCCCTTCCGGACCCTATTCGGATGGGCCTTCCTGAGTTGGACAAAGCTCCCTTGAAGAAACGCCGCAGCTGGCGCCCTCGGAGCCCCCAGGAGGAAGATAATGGAGAAGTCCTTTACCTGATGGGCCGGATAAAGACGCTGGCCAAATCAGGATTGACAATAATCGAGGTTATGTCAATATGTATAATGCGGGGGGTGCAGCCACTTGAATATCGGGGACAGCCCATGTGGCACTTTAATGGAGAAGACGATGCCACCCGCTGCGGCCGTAAAGGTCCGGACTCCGTCGCTGCTCTAGCGAAAATACTATCCGATTTGTATAAAGGAGAGGAAGAGGAGTTCATCCGCATCAAGCCACGGGATGGATTCTCCATGTACAACCCCCCAAACTGGGTGAGCTGCTACCTTCTACTCCAGACCTTCCCGCGTTCTTTGTTATAAATATTTACTTTGCTATTTTATAGCAGGAACTGCGAAAAGCTGTGAGGGAGGTCCACAGCCCGCCTCCACAACCAGAGGACCCTGACCGGGCCCTCGACCCGGGACTCGAAGAAGATCCGGACACATTTGTGGAGCTTATTGACAGGACGTTCTATCAATTGAGCTGCGATGATGCCATGGTGGCCATCATAGCCGATTATCCTGGACTACTCCCTGCATCGCATGTAAGTAAAACCGGAGTCCCAACTTCCGAGAAGGATCCCTTTTTCTGCACTTCACCTACCGCACACATATGGTGTCTTACAGGGAAGGCCCTCGGGACGCCATGCCAAACCCGCAGTGACTCACCAACAAGGGGCACCGAAGCCGGGTAGGCTTAAAAGGAAGGCGGTCAGGACTGAGACGCCATCGCAGAGGTATGAAAAAGAACCCCGCTCCGCGATTGTCGTCTTTTTAAAATATAATAACACCCATGTTTCGTAGTAGGAAAAACACTCGCCGGACTATATCCGGAGAGGTTGCCGGCCGCGCCTCCACCGGTCGGGCTCCAGAGCCGGACTTAGAGGGGGACACTAACATGGGGCCAACACCGGATGTTCCTCCTACAGAGGATGCGGATAGGCTGTCCGCTACGAATTCCGAAGTGGAGAGCGCCATGAATCACAGCCGTCGTCGGGCCGTACTCCACGACGCTTGTTTCTCCCAAGAGGCGTTCGATGCCTTCAACTCAGGAGATGCGTACATCCGAGCTACTCAAGATGGTCTTGCCAGAGCCACGGACCAGTATGTAAAGGATATACGGGTAAGAAAATCTAATAATTATGTATATCAGTAGCTCCTGAGACTTGAAACAGTTGGCACAACTGATTTAAGGATCATTGTTTTGCATAGGTTCTTATGGAGAAGAATACCCAGTTGTCTCAAGAGCTGGAGGAGTGCAAAGCCCAGCTTGAGGCCGCAGTTGCCGCAGTGAAGGAGTCCGAGAAGGCCCCATCTGGTAACATTTGGTTCTATGACATGTACCAGGTAGTATGCGGCATGCATGCAAATCTAACAATAGATTCTGCGGATGATCCCGAAATGAATCCGGAGGTCGTGAGAGGGGATGAGCAACATGCTCAACGACAGTTAAAGGCTGGCGAGCGCATGCTTAAGAAGGTTAGGCAGGAGAAAAACGATCTCCAAGATGCCAACATCCGGCTGAGTGTTGAACTGAAAGATGTTCGGCCCAGCTCGCTGACTCCGTAAAGGAGAATAAGAGGCTTCGACGCGGCATTTTTAGTAAGTGCTTAAACGAACTTTTATAGAGTTCGGCGAAGAAACCGGCTAACAGAGTTATATCTGTAGGTATGCTGACGTGTCGTCCCGCAGAGGAAATGCCCGGGTCTGTAGGTGATCTTCTACCAGAGCTCTGAACACTGCACGAACAAGTTCGGCAGGTGATGCAGGGCATTGCCCAAGCCTTGTGGCCATCCGCCTCCCTGCCAGGAGGCATGGGAGAGCTTGTAGAAAAGCTCAAGGGAGCGCGGCGACGCTTCCGAGTATGGAAGATATCAGCCTGCCGACAAGGTGCAAGGGAAGCCTGGGCCATGGTGAAGACGCGATATACCAAAGCTGACCCGAACCACATGGCCGAGGTCGGACCTGTGGGGTCTGAAGGGAAAGAGATCCCGTCAGTTTAGTGTATGACCAGGTAGAATTAGCCGCAAAGTATTCGCAACAGGATTGTAGGCTAGACAGCCTGTTGGATGGTATAGAAGAAGAATTTAGTCAGTCTAAGTGACTGTGTACTTCAAGTGACATATATTTGTCCCTAGCCGGATTGTAAATCATTTGTCATGGCGGACCTTTTCGCTTCGACCTCCGGACCCAACAGTCCGGTGTGTATCCGAATACCCGCTCAGTTATGTAAAAACCGGGGTATGCGTGGAAACCAGGCGTAGGGGTCATAAGTGCTTGAACGGACAAGTACCCAACTAGCTATGTTATATTACATGGATAGTAAGAAACATTTTCCATGGAGAATAGTTCCGTTAAGGGTTCCTTTCCCTGGGTACGCATGCATTAATGTGCATGTCCGAACTGCGAAAAGAGACACATGATATAAACATCTGGGGGCATGTATTATAATAAATAAAGGTCATCTTTTGTTCACCGACTGAATATTCCCTTAAGAACGCTAGCTTTTGGCTTCACCCAGTCTGAGGTACACATCCAGCTGACCCGACAGTAACAATCGTAGAGGTGCTCCCCTTATGCCCTAGCCGAATTAACGGGAACGTAGGGCATAAACACAAGAGCCAGGCAACCCAGCTTGGCCAAAACTTAAGTCATATCGATGCATATAATGGCGAAAAAAGGTACATGTGGAAGAGTAACACATGTGTGGGGCATAGAGCCCGGAAAATAGTTATATTAAGCTTCTGTATAAGAAGCCCCCAGGTATAATGAGCGCGGCTAGCGCGTCAAGATTGTGTAGTCACGACACATTTTAACCTTTTAAGGTTGTGAAGAAAAAAGGGGAAGAAAGAAAGAGAGAAAAAGACAGATAACGGATATATAAAAAATTGACGGAGGTAAGGAGACGAACACGTAGTCCGGCACTAGCGTAGAACCTTCAGAGTCTGGCTGCGTTCCATGGGTTTGGCTCGAGTCGATTGTCCGATGCATCCCGTAGACGGTACGCTCCACCGGCCAGAACTTGGTCAATAACGAAGGGACCTTCCCATTTGGGCTTGAGCTTGTTCTTTTTCTTCTCCGGTAGGCGTAGAACGAGTTCACCAACGTTATAAGTTTTGGCCCGTACTTCTCTGCTTTGATACCTTCGAGCCTGTTGCTGATAGAATGCGGAACAGGCTTTTGCCACGTCACCCTCCTCCTCCAGGGCGTCCAAACTGTCCTGCCGATCAAGCTCGGCTTCTTTCTCTTCGTACATGTGCACTCGAGGTGAGTCATGAATTATGTCGCAGGGCAGTACCGCCTCTGCGCCGTACACCATAAAGAACGATGTGTATCCGGTAGTGCGATTCGGCGTGGTCCGCATCCCCCATAGTACGGAGTCGAGCTCCTCTACCCAGTGCGTATCGGATTCCTTCAAGGATCGCACTAATCTGGGTTTAATGCCACTCATGATAAGACCATTTGCTCGCTCGACTTGACCGTTAGTTTGCGGGTGATAGACAGAAGCATAATCGAGCTTAATGCCCATGTTTCTGCACCAAAGTTTTACCTCGTCGGCTGTAAAGTTCGAGCCGTTATCGGTGATGATGCTGTGGGGAATGCCATAACGGTGTACAACCCCGGATATGAAGTCTATCACTGGTCCGGATTTGGCCGTTTTAACTGGTTTGGCTTCTATCCATTTGGTGAATTTGTCCACCATGACTAATAGATATTTTTTCTTATGGCCTCCCCTTTAAGGGGTCCGACCATATCAAGCCCCGAGACCGCAAAGGGCCAAGTGATGGGGATTGTTTGGAGAGCGGTAGGTGGCATATGGCTTTGGTTTGTGAAAAGCTGGCAACCGACGCAACGTTGAACGAGGTCCTGTGCGTCTGCTCGGGCCGTCGGCCAGTAAAAACCTGTACGGAAAGCCTTGCTTACAAGGGCCCGAGTTGCGGCGTGGTGGCCGCCAAGTCCAGCATGAATTTCTGCCAAAATTTGCCATCCTTCCTCTTCGGAGATGCACCTTTGAAGGACTCCGGTAGCGCTTTTCTTATAAAGTTCTCCCTCGTGGACCTTGTAGGCTTTAGACCGTCGCACAATGCAATGTGCCTTGTTTGGGTCCTCAGGTAGTTCCTGCCTAGTTAGGTAAGCCAAGAAGGGTTCTGTCCACGGGGCGATGATGGCCATAATCACGTGGGCCGAAGGTGTTATTTCGGTGGTTGAGCCTCCGATTACGTCAGAGTGTTCGGGATCTGGCGTTGTGGCCGGGTCCGGACTATTATTGCCGGTCTCTCCTTCCCATACCACGGATGGCTTAAACAGCCTTTCCAGGAAGATATTAGGTGGGACAGGGTCGCGCTTAGCACTGATGCGGGCGAGGATATCGGCCGCCTGATTGTTTTCCCGGACCACATGGTGGAATTCAAGCCCCTCGAACCGAGCTGACATTTTGAGGACGGCGTTGCGATAAGCCGCCATTTTTGGGTCCTTGGCGTCAAACTCTCCATTTATTTGAGATATTGCGAGGTTCGAATCGCCCCGCACCTCTAGGCGTTGAATGCCCATGGAGACTGCCATCCGGAGACCATGCAGCAGGGCCTCATATTCTGCTGCATTGTTGGAGTCTGTGTATAATATTTGGAGTATGTATTGAACCGTATCTCCTGTGGGGGATGTCAGGACGATGCCTGCCCCCAGACCGGCCAGCATCTTGGAGCCATCAAAGTGCATGATCCAATTGGAGTACGCGCAGTACTCTTTAGGGAGTTCGGCTTCCGTCCATTTGGCAACGAAATCAGCCAGTACTTGTGACTTAATGGCTCGCCGTGGTTTGGATGTTATGTCGAATGGGAGGAGCTCAATAGCCCATTTAGCAATCCGGCCCGTGGCATCGCGGTTATTTATTATGTCGTGGACACCTAGTGCCCCCTGAAGTTTGACAACAACAATCATAATCATAGGCTAGCTTCTAGGGTTTAGCCTCTACGATCTCGTGGTAGATCAACTCTTGTAATACTCATATCATCAAGATCAATCAAGCAGGAAGTAGGGTATTACCTCCATCGAGAGGGCCCGAACCTAGGTAAACATTGTGTCCCCCGCCTCTTGTTACCATCCGCCTTAGACGCACAGTTCGGGACCCCCTACCCGAGATCCGCCGGTTTTGACACCGACATTGGTGCTTTCATTGAGAGTTCCACTGTACCGTCACCATAAGGCTTGATGGCTCCTTCGATCATCGACAATGATGCGATCCAGGGTGAGGCTTTCCTCCCCAGACAGATCTTCGTATTCGACGGCTTCGTACTGTGGGCCAACTCGCTTGGCCATCTAGAGCAGATCGAAAGCTACGCCCCTGTCCGTCAGATCAGGTATGGAAGCTTGAACTATACAGCTGACATCCGCGGAGACTTGATCTTCGACAGATTCGAGCCCATGTCAGCTGCGCCGCACAGTCACGACGGGCATGACTTAGCTCTGCCGTCGGACAGTGTTCGGGAGATCCTACCTGTAGCAACTCCGGCTCTCAATCTGGAGCAGATTGCGTCGTCCGAGGAAGGGTGGATGGACCCCGCCACGGAGGCCGCACACTCAGCGGCGATAGAGCCGAATACTGACTTCACCACCTACGAGACCCGTGTTGCCGGACACCTGGATTCGTCCCCAGCCATGGGCTCCGAACCGCCTGCGTCCGTGCCTATCGAATCTGATTGGGCACCGATCATGGAGTTTTCCTCTGCGGATATCTTTCAGCACTCGCCACTGGGCGACGTGCTAAATTCATTAAGGTCTCTCTCCTTGTCTGGAGACCCCTGGCCGAACTATGTCCGGCTTAAGTGGGAAGCGGACGACAAAGAGATTCGTTACCCACCCACCACCCACTTAATAGCCACTTTCGACGACTTAATCGATATGCTTGATTTCGGCTCCGAAGACATCGACGGTATGGACGACGATGCAGGAGACGAACAGGAACCACCGCCCACAGGGCGCTGGACTGCCACCTCATCATATGCCCCATCATTATGAGAGCCGAAATCTGCCAAAAGCGAATCAAGCATGTCCGCGCCGAAATCTGCCAAAATCTGCCACCCCATCATGATTATATAATCTCTGTAGTCCCGTTCTTCTCCCACAGGGCGCTGGACTGCCACCTCATCATATGATTCCACAGCGCTGGACTGCCACAGATCCCTACTCCGAATACTATGATTATCTACGGACTAAACCCTGATCATGTAGGCTAAACCCTAGAAGCTAGCCTATATCTTGTTAAGGTCCTTGAAGTCGACACATAGGCGCCAGGATTTGTCCTTCTTTGGTACCATCACCAGGTTTGCTAGCCAGTCCGGATGTTTTATTTCTCGAATGAATCCGGCCTCCAGTAACTTGGCTAGCTCCTCTCCCATGGCTTGACGCTTAGGCTCAGAGAAGCGCCGAAGAGTTTGCTTGACCGGCTTGAATCCCTTTAGAATGTTAAGGCTATGCTCAGCCAGCCTGCGTGGGATTCCTGGCATGTCTGAAGGAGGCCAGGCGAAGATGTCCCAATTCTCGCGCAAGAACTCCCATAGTGCGGCGTCTACTGTGGGGTTTAATTGTGCCCCGATGGATGCTGTTTTTGTAGGGTCCGTTGGGTGGACTTGGAATTTGACTATTTCATCCGCTGGTTTAAAAGAGGTGGATTTGGATCATTTGTCGAGTATCACGTCGTCCCTGTCCACTGTGGAGCATAGCGCCGTCAGTTCTTTGGCCGCGAGGGCTTCGGATAACACCTCGAGGGCTAGTGCGGCGGTTTTATTTTCGGCGCGGAGTGCTATGTCCGGATCACTAGCTAGAGTGATGATTCCATTGGGCCCGGGCATTTTGAGCTTCATGTACCCGTAATGGGGTATAGCTTGGAAGATCGTGAATGCCTCCCGCCCTAAAAGGGCATGGTATCCGCTACTGAACGGGGCCACTTGGAATGTGATTTCTTCGGACCTATAATTCTCCGGCGTGCCGAATACCACGTCTAGTGTGATTTTTCCCGCGGAGCGTGCCTCCCGACTAGGGATGATTCCTCTAAAGGTCGTGCCGCTTTGCTCAATGCGGCTCCTGTCTATTTCCATTTTGCTAAGAGTTTCTTCGTAGATGAGGTTTAATCCGCTGCCGCCGTCCATGAGCACATTAGTAAGCCGGAAGCCATCCACAATTGGACTAAGGACCAAGGCGGCTGGTGCTCGGGCTGTTCGGATTTTAGGTTCGTCACTGGCATTGAAGGTTATAGCCGTGTCGCTCCATGGATTTACTGTTGCCACATGGCAGACTTCGGCAAGGCTGCGGAGTGCTCGCTTCGCCTATTATTTGAGGCGAAGGTCTCAAAGACTATCAATATTGTATTGTTATTTTCCACCGGACGGTGCTCTGTTGCATTGTTCATGAGGATATCCTCGCCGCTCTTGGCCACCTGCCGGAGTACCCAACATGCTCTAAGGCTATGTGTTGGCATGGTATCAGCTGTATTGTGAATTTTGCATGGCCCATTAAGCCATCCCTCCAATACGGTTCCACGCCCTGTAGTGGGCTTTTGTTTCTTTGTAATTGGATCGGGTGACTTACGAGAGTACACCCTTTTAGTTCGGACGGGGGGTTTAGTGAGAGCCGGAGGATCCCAAAATTTTGTTTGGGTTTTCCAGGCGCTTTCCATCGCACAGTACTTCTGTACTATGGCCGCCAAGTCAGTGAAGTGTGCTATGTCACGGCGACTTATGGCGTTGAGGATTCCCTTTTCCGTGCAATTATTGCAAAAGAATGAAATTGCGTCTTCCTCGCGACAGTCCTGACCTTGTTCATTACAAGGAGGATCTGGCCCAATAGTGATGTACTGTCTCTTGGGGCTCTTGTCTAATGTGGGAAAGATCGCTTATATCTGGGTGGGTGGGTGGATTTAAGTCTGAACCCTGACCTGATCTGAGACCCAGGGGCGGAGGAGTTTCCGATCTTGGAAGTTCGGGCTCCGGGATGTTGCCCAATAGGTTTGGCCCGCTGTCTGATTCTAGGTTCAAAGCTTGGGCCATGTCCTCCCGTAGACGGGTATCCGGTTCAGAGAGCTCAGGAATCCGGACATAGTTGGTCCTCAAGATAGAGGAAGAATTGCTGCGTTGCTCCTCCACCACCGCTATATGATGGGTGACCGGCGGAGAGTTAATCTCCCTTTGGTCGGGTTTAAGCCCGATCCGATCATAGTCCGTGGCGACTCCCAAGGCGGCGATGCGATCCAAGAGCTCGTTCAAGGAAGAGGGCTCCATTGGATCCATCTGCTCGGCGAATTCCGAGCCGACGCGGAGGTTGTTTTCGATGACCCGAGAAGTCATCGTCGGCGCAACGGCCGAGCGGGCGGTCATGACGAAGCCGCCTAGTCGGAGAGTTTGGCCTACAGCCAGGGCTACCCCAGAGGTGATGTTGTCCTTGACAACGAGACAGGCCATCAAGCCTTATGATGACGACACAATGGAACTCTCAATGAAAGCACTAATGTCGGTGTCAAAACCGGCGGATCTCGGGTAGGGGGTCCCGAACTGTTCGTCTAAGGCGGATGGTAACAGAAGGCGGGGGACACAATGTTTACCCAGGTTCAGGCCCTCTCGATGGAGGTAATACCCTACTTCCTGCTTGATTGATCTTGATGATATGAGTATTACAAGAGTTGATCTACCACGAGATCGTGTAGGCTAAACCCTAGAAGCTAGCCTATGATTATGATTGTTGTCGTCCTACGGACTAAACCCTCCGGTTTATATAGACACCGGAGGGGGCTAGGGTTACACAGAGTCGGTTACAAGGGAGGAGATCTACATATCCGAATTGCCAAGCTTGCCTTCCACGCCAAGGAGAGTGCCATCCGGACACGGGACGAAGTCTTCAATCTTGTATCTTCATATTCCAACAGTCTGGCCAAAGGATATAGTCCGGCTATCCGAGGACCCCCTAATCCAGGACTCCATCAGAGGGCGCCCCCAAGCCCAATCCGAATTGGGTGGGGGGCCGGCCCCCCCTTTCCTTCCCTCTCTCTCCCCCTTCCTTTCTCTCCTACTCCAACTAGGGAAGGGGGAATCCTATTCCCACCGGGAGTAGGACTCCTCCCTTGGGCGCGCCATAGAGGGCCGGCCCTTCCCCTCCTCCACTCCTTTATATACGGGGGAGGGGGCACCCCATAGACACACAAGTTGATTGTTTAGCCGTGTGCAGTGCCCCCTCCACATATTTCCACCTCGGTCATATCGTTGCAGTGCTTAGGTGAAGCCCTGTGCTGGTAGCTTCATCATCACCGTCACCACGCCGTCGTGCTGACACAACTCTCCCTCGACCTCAGCTAGATCTAGAGTTCGTGGGACGCCACCGAGCTAAACGTGTGCATATCGCGGAGGTGCCATATCTTCGGTGCTAGGATGGTCGGATTGTGAAGACGTACGACTACATCAACCGCGTTGTCATAACGCTTCCGCTTAAGGTCTACAAGGGTACGTGGACAACACTCTCCCCTCTCGTTGCTATGCATCACCTAGATGGATCTTATGTGCGTAGGAAATTTTTGAAATTACTGCTTTCCCCAACAGGTTAACCATGTAGAGCGGGTATCCTGGAGTTTTTGAGGCGATCAGGCTTTTCTCTCTCCGCAGCACATCGTCATGAATTCTCCTTAGATCGCCGTATATGGCCTCGCTAGTCTGGGTGCCGGTATCAGCGCTGGTCTCGGTGCCGATGTCAGTCTCAGCGCCGGTCTTGGCGCCGGTCTCGATGTCGGTCTCAGTCTCGGAAGTGACAAGTGGGCCCTGCAACAACCGTTGCTCATCGAGAAGGTTCAAATAGGCGTCTGCCACCGTGTAGATGTTGCAATCACCAGAACCCTGTCTTTCATCGTTGCTAGCCATGTTTCCTATGATTAAATCTAGTCAATTAATTCTAGACCTAATAATATGAATAATGACATAAAAAAGTCCTATGTTTTGCAGGAATGTTGATTCATTCCCATTGCGGCAAATTCCGGGCACTCGATATGTCCTAGTTTGTAGCACAAGTCATGCCGAAATTCACGGAAAATTTCGGCATGATCTTTGCTACAAAGTGGACAAATAGAGCGCCTGAAATTTGCTGAAACGGAAATGAATCAACATTCCGGCAAAACATAGGCCACTCGAAATCATTCCCTGCAAACAACAAAAGGCCACTTGGGCATAATCGAACCACTTCAATGTTGCATATAACATGCGAGCAAACACTATTGAGGAATTTGCATATAACATGACCACTTCAATGAAAAGATATAATCAACAATAATGGAATATGCGAATGAACATCAATGACATATATCATATAACATCAATCTTGTTTTTCGTTTACATAGCAAAAATTACTTTAACCAAGTTTTTGAAAAGAAAAACAATTCCGTTTTTTGTTTATAGCTAAATGCCATAGCTACTGTTTTTTATTTATAGCTAAATACTTTTGTTTTTTGTCTAAAGCTAAAAGTCTAGGAAGTGATCATCTTTAAAATAAAACTTGCCTAATTTATTTTCCTTGAAAATAGTGGTCTTTTCAAAAACCAAAAACCTTTGCAAAATGACCTCACTAAACACTTCTTCGCCTAGGACAGAACCCAAATTGTGTTCTAGCTACTCCCCTCTCCCTCACACACACATTATTTTCTTTTCATCCAAATTGTTTTAGAGCAAATATTCCAACAATACTTGACCTTGTTAGAAATTGCAAAGGAACTCCATTTTCTCTAACCCTTTTTACCTCACCAAAATTTTCACAGCAAGACCTTAGTACCTGCACCCAGTTTCTTTAAAAATATTCAGGTCCATAGTCCAAATAATTCAAATTTCATTTGAATTAAATTTGGACCAGATTCAGGTCCACAGTCCAAATAATTTTTTATAGATAATGCTATTGTTTTTTGTTTATAGCCTCTATTAATTTAAAGCTAAATGCTACTATTATTTATATACCCTCTGTTAATTTAAAGCTAAATGGAATTACTGTTTAGGCATTCTCATAAAAAAATTGCCCTAGCTAATTCCTAAAAAAATTGCTAATTTTTTTCCTAAATGCTTAAAAAGTTCCTACTGTCCTAAACAAATCTAGGGTTCATATGAACACCTAGGGTTCATATGAACATCATCACAGCAACAACATATGGAATTTGCCCTAGCTAGCAGAGAGAGAGAGAGAGGAGAGAGAGAGAGAGGAGAGAAGGAGAGAGGAGAGGGAGAGGCTTACGGTCCTCGGCGAGGGCGGGCTCGGGCGGCGACGGTCCAGGGAGGGCTCGGGCGGCGGCAATGAGGTCAAGGGCGGCAGCGGTGAGGTCGAGGGTGGCCTCGGGTGGCGGCGGTGAGGTCGAGGGCGGGCTCGGGCGACGGCCGGCGTCGAGAGCGTGCTCGGGCGTAGGGCGATCGACGCCGGCGACAAATCGAGTGGGGGAGAGGGGGAAAAAGGACTTAGCACAATTTTGAACCCGCGTGTGGTTAAGTCAAACTAGCAGTAGCGCTGGTAGGAAAAACAAGCTATAGCTAAGTTAACTATAACGCTTTCCACAAAAACGCACTACTGCTATAGAAAGTAGCTATTTATTTTTCTTTTTCTTTTTCTTTTCCCTTTATCTAAGGAACTTAGCTATAGCGCGGTCCTGCATAGATCGCTACTACTAAAGTCGCTATAGTGCTGTGTGAGAGCAAGCGCTACTACTATGCGTTTCTATTTATTTTTATTTTTCTTTTGTTTTTCTTTACATTTTTTTTCATTTCTCCTTTTTCTATTTCTTTCATTTTCATTTACTTTTCTATTTATTTTTCTACTTATTTTCTTTTTCTTAGCAGTAGCGCTCTACATCAGAAATGCGCTACTACAAAACACTTAGCAGTAGCGTGCTTTCCATAGAATCGCTACTACTATTCCTAGCCTACCGGCAACAGTGTGAGAATTATAGTAATAACACTTTTGCATGCGGACGCGCTACTGCTACAACCATGTCTGTAGCGCGTTTGGTTGACGCATGCTACTACTAAGTAGTAGTAGCGCTTTGTTCTGACCAACGATACTGCTATATCTCTGTGTATAAAGTTTTTCCTAATAGTGAACTGCCAGGGCGTAAGTGCCCGCTACCGCTGCACCGCCTGCGACTTCGACCTGCACGAGCTCTGCGCGGCCTGCCAGCCGACGGCACCCTTTTCCTTCTATGGCCAGCACCCGCTCACGTTCGAGCGGGCCGTGTTCCCGGAGGACCCGCGAAGATGCGACATGTGCGTCGCGCCCATCAAGGGCATGCACTACCGCTGACCTTGCGACTTCGACGTGCACCCGGTCTGCTCTCAGCTGCCGGGCGCGGCACTGTCGCCGCTGAACCCGGCGCACCTCCTCGTGCTCGCCGTGGTCGCGCCGGCGAAGTGCACGAGCTGTAGCACCGAGTGCATCTGGCGCTACCGGTGCGTTCCCTGCAAGGTGCTTGCTTGGGACCGAGCAGACGCCGCTAAATATTCCCAAAGGCAAATAGGCTGTCAACTGGATTGTACTGTAGATGTGTTATGCATGCATGATGCATCAGGTTAATTTGATTGTCGACGAAGTGATGTCTGTTGAAAACTTCCAATCTCATGTCGTGCGGCATCTGTCTGGTCGGTCAACTTCGGTATCACTTCCTATATGTATTTGAGTTAGTAAGAGACGGCAAATCCTGCCATTTTTACCGCAAAAGTTCTTCCCACAAAATGCCATGCATTTCTGAAGAAGTTGCCATCCCATACAACAATACTTGTCATCTAAAACTTTCGGAAATGTCAACCCCTCTAAGTGAACGTTCGCAAACTATTGCGGTCCTTAGTTGCAAGGTAAACTCTAGTTAGTTGCCTCCGGTGACGACAAGTGGAATACTATACATCAGTCATCACTAGGGAGTTTAAAAAATGCTAGACTTACGTGTGGACTACTTAATTGGAAATTCAATTCAGTGCCCAGTGAACGGTAAAATAACAATTAAGAAGAAAAAAACTAATTTTTCTTGTGGTGCAAGATGCCCAAATGTGTGAAGTTCGTGCAAAATTTTGTGGTGTTTGGACATCGAGGAGCTCGTGGCGAAAAAGATAAATTTTGGGTGTTTGACAAACTTTTGAAAGTTACTGATTTTGTCTTTTTTGACACAAGCTCCTTGAATGTCCAAACTTCACCAAATTTGCACGACCATCACATACATGAGCATCTTGCACCACAAAATTTTTAGATTTTTTTCAATTTTTACTATTTAAAACAATTTTACTATTCGCACTGAGGCTCATCTGAACCGGGTGCAGAATATCCACATCCCTACTTAAGCCCCCTTTCTCCCTAATTTCACTGTGTGGGGCTCTTTTTTTTTCTTGAAACAGGCTTTCGCCCCGCTATATAGATATAGCAACGGCCCGACACATCTGAGAATCCATTGTTGGGGCAGACAGCACAAGCACGCCCAAAAGAAATAAAAAAGAAGGAAAAGAAAACTAATGACAACAGAGTCGGATCGACGAAAACGATGATGATCCGCAGCCGCTCCGCCTTCCGGAGATTTCCACCGCACTCCTAGCACTTCGGACCACCGCATACCAAGCATCACCTACAGGAAGGAACGCGACGATGACGACGCTGCTGTCCGGACTAGTCCTAAGGTTTCCCCCGGCACGCGGAGGGGCATGGGTGAGGGGGATACCCGGCGCCCTTCAAGAAGGAACGATGGCGCCCACAGGTATACTTGGCCATGGGCCGGGCCTAAAAAAGCCCACGACAGAAAACTGAGGCCCAGGCCCTCCCGAGCCCTACCATTAGGCCTACTTTTCAAGCCCAAGCCCGGCCCAAGCCCTGAAAAGACCTTAGGGCTTAGGGCTGTGGGTCGTGCCTCTTCCTTAAAATGCCAATATGCCAAGCCCAAGCCCGTCCAGGCCCTGCTAGTGGGCTCAAAACCCAGGCCCAAGCCCAGCCCATGGGTAAGCCCATTGGGCCTAGGCCCTGGATTTTAGGTCCGGGACTGGGTGGGCCGACAGGGCCGGGCAGGAGATGGCCAGCACTACCCACAGGCGTCGCCGCGTGATGGGGCTCTTTTTTCAATCAATTAAGCTCACATGACCATATGTAATAATATTTATGTAGGTATAGCGTTAGTCTGATAGTTTTGATGAAATATTTCTCACTGGATTGAGATGGTGGTGTGCTTCAGTGAAATTTGAATTTCAAATCCGGATATATTTTGAATCGTTCGTCCAGGTTACTGACGGTTTTCACTGTTGTGTTCATCACATTTATGTTTTTGAATTAGATGCCATGTTAATAGGTTTTATAGTTACATATGTAGTTTACTTCTAGTCTTCTAGATTCAACCGTAGTATATGTGTACTTCCTGTTATAGTATACTCTCGCAACTGTCTAGTGCACTTGTAATTGATACGTCCATTTTGCATCATGTTTTTCTACTGTTATTTATAATGTTTTTATGCATAATAATGCTTTAGGGAATAATTCTATTGCCCTTTCTCTCATAATATGCAAGGTTTACACAAAGAGGGAGAATGCGGGCAGCTGGAATTCTGGACCTGACAAAGCTACGTCAGAGCTACCTATTCTGCACATCTCCAAATGAGGTGAAAATTTACGGAGAATTGTTTTGGAATATATAAAAAATACTGGAGCAAATAACTACCGGAGGGGGCCACCCTGGTGAGCACAAGACACCAGGGCGCGCCTGGGCCCCCAGGCCCGCCCTGGTGGGTTGTGCCCTCCTCGGCCCACCTTCGGTGCCCATTTTCTGGTATATAGGTCATATTGACCTAGAAAAAATCAGGTGGGTCTTTCGGGATGAAGCGCCGCCGTCTCGAGGCGGCTTGGGTAGGAGCAGTTTTGCCCTTCGGCGGAGCGATTCCGCCGGGGGAACTTCCCTCCCAGAAGGGGAAATCATCGTCATCATCATCACCAACAACCCTCTCATCTTTGGGAGGGCAATCTCCATCAACTTCTTCAACAACACCATCTCCTCTCAAACCCTAGTTCATCTCTTGTGTTCAATCTTTGTACTAGAACCACAGATTGGTACATGTAGGTGACTAGTAGTGTTGATTACATCTTGTAGTTGATTACTATACGGTTTATTTGGTGGAAGAGTATATGTTCAGATCCATTATGCTATTTAATACCCCTCTGATCTTGAGCATTATTATCATTTGTGAGTAGTTACTTTTGTTCTTGAGGTCACGGGAGAAGTCATGTTGCAAGTAATCGTGTGAACTTGATATGTGTTCGATATTTTCATGATATGTATGTTGTGATTCCCTTAGTGGTGTCATTTGAACGTCGACTACATGGCACTTCACCATATTTGAGCCTAAGGGAATGCATTATGGAGTAGTTATTATATGATGGGTACCTAGAGTGACATAAGCTTAAACCCTAGTTTATGCGCTACTTCGTAAGGGACCGATTTGGATCTAAAAGTTTAATGGTATGGTTAGATTTTATCTTAAGACTTTTCTTGTAGTTACGGATGCTTGCGAGGGGTTAATCATAAGTAGGAGGTTTGTTCAAGTAAGAACAACACCTAAGCACCGGTCCTCCCACGTATCAAGTTATCAAAGTAGCGAACACGAATCAAACCAACATGATGAAAGTGACTAGATGAAATTCCCGTGTACCCTCAAAAACGCTTTGCTTATGATAAGCGACCGTTTTGGCCTGTCCTTTTCCACAAAAGGATTTGGCTACCTTGCTGCACTTTATTGACCATTACCGTTACTTGCTCGTTACAAAATATCTTGCTATCAAACTACCTGTTACCGACAATTTCAGTGCTTGCAGAAAATACCTTGCTGAAAACCACTTGTCATTTCCTTATGCTCCTCGTTGGGTTCGACACTCTTACTTATCGAAAGGACTATGATTGATCCCCTATACTTGTGGGTCATCAAGACTCTTTTCTGACGCCGTTGCCGGGGAGTGAAGCGCTCTTGGTAAGGAAAAATTATTACTACGTGCTGAAATTTATTGTTACTTGTTACTATGGAGAATCATCCTTTGAGGGGTTTGTTCGGGGTATCTTCACCTCGACCGGAACCACAATTAGTTGCCCCTCAACCTACTGCACCTACTGAAAATATTGGTTATGAAATTCCTTCGGGTATGATAGAACAACTGCTAGCTAGTCCTTATGTAGGAGATGGAACTGAACATCCTGATATGCACTTGATATATGTGGATGAAATTTGTGGATTATTTAAGCTTGCAGGTTTATCCGGAGATGAAGCTAAGAAGAAGGTTTCCCCTTTTATCTTTGAAGGGAAAATAATTGGTATGGTATAGGCTATGCAATGATATTGGATCTTGGAACTGGAATTGATTGAAATTGAAATTTCACCAAAAAAATTATCCTATGCATCTAGTTCATCGTGATCGGAATTATATATATATATATATATATATATATATATATATATATATATATATATATATAATTTTTGGCCTCGTGAAGGAGAAAGTATCGCTCTAGCTTGGGGAAGGCTTAAATCAATGTTATATTCACGCCCCAATCATGAGCCCTCAAGAGAAATTATTATTCAGAATATTTATGCTCGGCTTTCTCGTGATGATCAAACCATGCTTGATACTTCTTATACTGGTTCTTTTATGAAGAAGACTACTGAATTCAAGTGGGATATTTTAGAAGGAATTAAACACAACTCTGAAGATTGGGAACTCGACAAAGGTAAATAGTCAGGTATTAAGCTTGAATTTGATTGTGTTAAATCTTTTATGAATACCAAATTTTCACAAGTTTAGCACTAAATATGGACTTGACTCTGAGATAGTAGCCTCCTTTTGTGAATCTTTTGCTACTCATGTTGATCTCCCTAAGGAGAAGTGGTTTAAATATCACCCCCTATTAAAGAAGAAATTAAAGAACCGGTCGTAGTTAAAGATGAAACTATTATTTACAATCTTGATTCAGTTGTGCCTACTGCTTATATTGAAAAACCACATTTCCCTGTTAGGATAAAGGAACATGCTAAGGTTTCAACTGTGGTTCGCAAAAGTAATATTAAAGCACATAAACCCACTGAACAAATTAAAGTAGAACCTAGTGTTGCTATGGTTAAAGATCTCCTGGCAGAAAATATTGACGGGCATGTTATTTACTTCTGTGATGATGCTGCTAGAATTGCTAAACCCGATGAAAAAGATAAACATAGACCTGCTGTTGGCATGCCCGTTGTCTCAGTTAAAATAGGAGATCATTGTTATCATGGGTTATGTGACTTAGGTGCTAGCGTGAGTGCTATTCCTTTTACCTTATATCAAGAAATTATGAATGACATAGCACCCGCTGAAATAGAAGACATAGATGTGAAGGAAATATGCCCTAGAGGCAATAATAGAGTTGTTATTTTATATTTCCTTATTCATGATAAAGGTTTATTATTCATGCTAGAATTGTATTGATTGGAAACTTAAATACATGTGTGAATACATAAACAAATACCGTGTCCCTAGTAAGCCTCTACTAGACTAGCTCGTTGGTCAAAGATGGTTAAGGTTTCCTAACCATGGACATGTGTTGTCATTTGATAACGGGATCACATCATTAGGAGAATGATGTGATGGACAAGACCCAACCATTAGCTTAGCATAATGATTTTCCAGTTTATTGCTATTGCTTTAT
This sequence comes from Triticum aestivum, assembly GCF_018294505.1. Classification (NCBI taxonomy): domain Eukaryota; kingdom Viridiplantae; phylum Streptophyta; class Magnoliopsida; order Poales; family Poaceae; genus Triticum; species Triticum aestivum. The sequence continues at coordinate 422,676,647 of NC_057805.1, read as the reverse complement.
TCATGTCAAATACATATTCCTTCGACTATGAGATTATGAAACTCCTGGATACTGGAGGAATACCTTGTGTGCTATCAAACGTCACAACGTAACTGGGTGATCATAAAGATGCTCTACAGGTATCTCCGAAGGTGTTTGTTGAGTTGGCATAGATCGAGATTAGGATTTTTCACTCCGAGTATCGGAGAGGTATCTCTGGGCCCTCTCGGTAATACACATCATAAGCTTGCAAGCAAATGACTAAGGATTTAGTTATGAGGTGATGCATTATGGAACGAGTAAAGAGACTTGCCGGTAACAAGATTGAACTAGGTATAGAGATACATACGATCGAATCTCGGGCAAGTAACATACCGATGGACAAAGGGAATTACGTATGTTGTCATAACGGTTCGACCAATAAAGATCTTCGTAGAATATGTAGGAACCAATATGGGCATCCAGGTTCCGCTATTGGTTATTGACCGGAGAGGTGTCTCGGTCATGTCTACATAGTTCTCGAACCCGTAGGGTCTGCACGCTTAACGCTCGTTGACGATATAGTGTTATATGGGTTATATGATTTGGTGACCGAATGTTGTTTGGAGTCCCGGATGAGATCATGGACATAACAAGGAGTCTTGAAATAGTCGAGAGGTAAAGATTGATATGTATAGGACGATGGTATTCGGACACCGAAAGGGTTTCGGAGTGCACCGAGTAGTCACCGGGGCACCGGAAGGGGTTCCAGACACCCCCGGCAAGTGTATGGGCCTTATTGGCCAAAGAGGAAGAAGCACACCAGCCCACAAGGGGTTGGTGCGCCCCTTCCACCCCTTGCCTACGTACCAAAGAGGGAGGAAAGGAAGGGGAAGGCACCCCAAAGGCAGCCACCCCCCTTTCCTCCCCATACACAAATATGGAAAGGGGGGACTCGACCAGGGCAGGCACCCTAGGGCAGCCGCCTGCCACTTGGGGCGCCCTAGTGACTCACGCTGGGGGCTGGAGCGGGGGCTGTGCTGAGGGCTGTCGTCCGGGCTGATCACCACCAACACCGGCGTGCGCGGAGCGCTCGCCGGGGGCTCGCCGCCCGTCGAAGCTTTGGCTCTCTTCGCCACCCTCTAGGCCAGCGTCGCCATGCCACTGTGAAGATAAGATCAAGTCAGGGAAAGATAGCGCAGGTGGAGGGTCAGAAGATGATGAGGGGCAAGGTGCTTACTCGTCCTCCTCCTCTGGCCTCCTCTTCCTCTTCGGGCTAAAGGACCCAAGATTGAAATCGGCCTCTGGGGCGGCGTCCGCAAGGGGAGGAGAAGGGGATGGAGTCCTGGGCCGCTTGGACGAGGAGGAGGCAGCGGCCGCAGCCCTCTTTGCTGCCGCGGCTTCTGCTATTGCGGCCGTACGCCTCGTCTGGCGCATGGGCTGCGCCTGGGCCCATTGCCGCCGCGCGGTCTTGCCGGGCCGGACCGGCTCGCCGGAGCCAGCCCGCCGCAGGACGAGTTTCTTCCCTGGGGCCGAGGAGTCATCCGCATCGGTCTCCTCTTCGGCCGACTTCTCGACCGCCCCTTCAACAAGGGGAACCCTAGCGCCGGCACCACTGGGTTCCCCGGCAGACCCCGTCGACTCGGCAAACTCCTTCTCTTCTGCGGCCATGTCGGCCTCATCCTCCACAGTGCCGAGGCTGCCGGCCTCCTCGGCAAGTGCTGCCTCCTCCGCCGTGGTGGCAATGTACGCCAACTCTTCCTCAGTGGTGGCGCGGATGAGCTGTGGCTCATCACGAACATACCTCTCCAACAAGTTGTCGAAGAATGTGTGCACCAGCTTCGCTTTTGGCTCGGCCCAGGTCGAATCGAGGCGGTGCGCGTTGAAAACCGGCATCTTGGCGATATGGCGGTCAGGCAAAAGTTGTTGCTCAACGGGACCACCCCCGCTGGCAACCCGAACAGGTTATTAGACTTGCCGGCCTTGGCGGCCTTGCCGGTCTTCTCTGCCTTGTCGGTCCTCTCGACCCTGCTGACCTCGTCAACCTTGCGCTGGAAAAGCCTCTGACAAAGATGAGCATGCTACATCACCGTGAAGTTGTGGTTCAGGCCGAGGTGGAGCCTCATGATGTTGGCCGCATTCCTGATGTCCCAGGCCGGCCTCCCCTTATTGTGCAGTGGGGCAATCCGGCGGCGGATGAAGTCGGCCCCGATCATCTCGAGAGTGAGCCCGTCCGAGGTGAGGCGATGGATCCCGGTGATGGCAACTGCGAGCTTCCCATCGTCGGCGTCGAGCTTGCCCCAGTCCTTGCTGCGGACCGGCGGCCTCCGACAAACCCGGCAGAACTCCTGCGGATCTGTCTCCTCAATCCAGCACCATCGGCCCCGCCACTCGTCCCACCTCTCCTTCTGGGCACCCTCCGGGTATGTGCCCCTGCTCTGGGTCCTCGGGATCGAAGTGATGCAGCCAGAGATGGCACCCCCTGGCTGGATACGAGGGGTGAAGTAATGGCGGATCAGCGCCGTGCTGGGATGCACTCCGACGAAGCCCTCACAAAGGTGAGCAAAGAAGGCCATGCATGGCACGGCATTTGGCGTAAGATCCAGAAGGTGGAAGCCATAGGTGTGCATGATGTCATTGAAGAAATCTAAGAAAGGGGGGCAGAGCCTGCAGGAGAAGTAGCCGACAAAGAAAGGATATCGATTTGGACCGGGCTTGGCGAAGGAGGCAGGGACGATGCGCGTGGTAGGATGCCCTAACGTCTCCCTCCCCCACAGGCTCCTAAACTTCTCCTTGAGGGTGAGCGCGTCGACCATCGGGGTGAAGAGGGCATACTGCATTCGCAGCTCCACCAACTCGCTCTCTGGCGCCTCCTTCCCCCCGGCGTCCTTGGCCGCTCCCTTGCCCTTGCTTGCCTTGGGCGCCATGGCGGCTGAGAGGGGGGCAAGGGATCAAGGGCAATGGGGCGCAGCGGCGGCGAGCAGAGGCGAAAGCTCCGATTTGCGCTTGGAGAAGAAGAGGGGAACGGCGGTTCCAAGATTGGAAAAGGCACGGAGGGTAAATGAGCAGCGCCATTGCAGTTTCCTATTTTTTATGGGGAAGACACGGGCCGCCTCTTTATTTTTCACTGCGAGGTGACGCAAGCATGCTGCGACCGTTCCGCGCACGACCCCCACGTCACGCACTCAATGCGAATCGTGGGGAAGGGCAACTGGCGAAGAAATTACCGTGGTTAAAACTCTGCCACGTGTGCCCGCGCACCGTTTTGGGCCTGGCCCAACAAAGCTTCGCCCTTATGTGTGGCCCAGGCCCTGGGGCTCCTGTCGGTGTACAAAAGTAGGGGCCTTTCTGTACCCCTTTACTTGTGCACGGGCAGTCGTAGCCACACATGCGGCCATGCTTGGCGGGGCAGAGGAAGGAAAGGTATGAGACTGCCAAAGTAGCACTCAAGCCAGAGGCATGAAGAGCAAAGGGGCAAGATGGACTTCCCCCGGCAACACGCTTGCCGGGGTGGCCTACATAGCCCCGGCAAGAGCCTTGCCGGGGCGACTTGCCCAACACCAGCAAGGCCGCCACCGTTGAGCCTGAGAGTTCTGACACCATCGACAACGTCAAAACCAAGACTCAGGGGCGCCTGCGTGGTGGCATGCAGATCTTTGTGACGACCAAAGGCCTACGAGTCTACATAAGAACCAGAAGACGAAGACCCCCGGCAAGATCCTTGTCGGGGACGGCCGTGAGGCCCCGGCAAGACCCTTGTCGGGGGCATCTGTGGGGCTGCAGCCATGCCCGCACCTACCAAAGTTTCGCTGCCCCGCTGCCGTTCTGATGCGACAACCAGCCCGCCAACGAGGCAAGCGCCTGCGTGGCAGCATGCAGCTTCTAGGCCAACTTGTCAAGCACCTGCGTGGTGGCATGCAGATCTTCGTGAAGGCCCTGTCACCGCACCAGCACAGCGACCAACCAGCCAGCATGGCACTGCACGTGCATCGAAGCAAGGCGAGGCGGCGACGGACGGGACGAGCTCTGTTGCCGTCCCCGATAAAGCAAGAGGGCACATAAGCAGCGCATTAAATGCGTTTGTCCTACGGTGTCAGGCGATAAACTTGTACACTGTATATACTTTCCATCTCCTGTGTGCCACTATGGCGACCCTTTTGACATGTAAAAGGAGGCCCGAGGTGTACTGTGGAAGGATTCAGACTTTTTGGACTGGGCACGCATAGTAGCTAGTCCAAGAACTAAAGAACACAAGACAAACACAGACAAGCAGGACTAGGGTTTTACGCATCATTTGCCGCCCGAACCTGGGTAAAAATCCCCTCGCGCTGATCGCTAGACCTGCTCTTTGCGCAGCTCTTCACCCCTGCCAACCATAGTAGGGGTCGTCGGGATCCCATAGGTGTCGTTTTCCCCGACAGAGGGGTTAGACCGCAGAGGGCATCAAAATAATCATAGGCTAGAAAGCTAGGGTTTGGCCATTACGATCTCGAGGTAGATCAACTCTTGTAACCCATATACTCATAAAATACAATCAAGCAGGACGTAGGTTTTACCTCCTTCGAGAGGGCCTGAACCTAGATAAACATCGTGTCCCATTCTCTCTTGTTACCATTGATCCTTAGACTCACAACTTGGGCCCCCCTAACCGAGATCTGCCGGTTTTGACAACGACAATGGTGCTTTCATTGAGAGCTCCGCTGTGTAGTCACGAAAAGCGATCAATGGCTCGCCTTGTCATCAACGACGATATCACTTCTGGAAGGAGCCTAACTTCAGGACAGGTCCTCCAGCTCGGCGGTTTCACTGTGGGTGCCCGCATGGCCATTAAGACGACAGCGTCCCCCGTGATCGCCAAACACCCCTGCATCGGTCTTGAATACTCCGAAAAGATGGATTTGGTGGACACCTCATCCTTAAACGAGCTGCTAGATTGCATCGCCACCCTGGGGCTTTGAACGGCCTATGATCGGATCGGGCTTAAACCTGACCAGAGAGAAATCAATCTCCCACTGATCACTCACCTGGTAGCGCTCGTCGAGTGAAAGGATCGAGAAGAGGTGTCTAGAGGGGGGGTGAATAGACTCTAATCAAGAAAAGTTGCAGTTTTTAATTTCCTTTAGTTGATGTGGAGTTTGAACACAAGTTTAAACATTCACAATACATATCAAGCAAACATGCAAGCATACAAAGGGTATATGAGCAGCGGAAAGTAAGGCATGCAAGTTGCAAGAATGTAAAGAGATGGGATTAGAGTGCGCAACCGCAATTTGGAGACACGGAGATTTTTTATCCGTGGTTCCGATAGGTGGTGCTATCGTACATCCACGTTGATGGAGACTTCAACCCACGAAGGGTAACGGTTGCGCGAGTCTACGGAGGGCTCCACCCATGAAGGGTCCACGAAGAAGCAACCTTGTCTATCCCACCATGGCCGTCGCCCATGAAGGACTTGCCTCACTAGGGTAGATCTTCACGAAGTAGGCGATCTCCATGCCCTTACAAACTCCTTGGTTCAACTCCACAATCTTGTCGGAGGCTCCCAAGTGACACCTAGCCAATCTAGGAGACACCACTCTCCAAGAAGTAACCAATGGTGTGTTGATGATGAACTCCTTGCTCTTGTGCTTCAAATGATAGTCTCCCCAACACTCAACTCTCTCTCTCATAGGATTGGATTTGGTAGAAGGAAGATTTGAGTGGAAAGCAACTTGGGGAAGGCTAGAGATCAAGATTTATGTGGTTGGAATGGAATATCTTGACCTCAACACAAGTGTAGGTGGTTCTCTCTCAGAAAATATGTATTGGAAGTGTAGGCATGTTCTGATGGCTCTCTCCACGAATGAAGAGTGGGTGGAGGGGTATATATAGCCTCCACACAAAATCTAACCGTTACACACAAATCACCAAACTCGGTGGGACCGATTCAGAGAACTCGGTGGGACCGATTTGGTTCATAATGTGACCGTTAGGCATTTCGGTGGGACCGACTTGATCAACTCAGTGGGACCGATGTGCTAGGGTTAGGGTAAATCCAAAACTCGGTTTGACCGATTACTCAAACTCGGTGGGACCGATTTGGGTAATAAGTGAAACAGAATGTTGGCCAAGCAAACTCGGTGGGGCCGGTTGCAAATCTCGGTGGGACCGAAACTATTGCAACAGACAACAGAGAGTTTGCAAGCCCATCTCGGTGAGACCGAGATCCCATCGGTGAGACCGAATTGATTAGGGTTTCTGGCAGTGGCTATGTCAACTGAACTCGGTGGCTCCGGATGGAAAGAATCGGTGGGGCCGAGTTGGACTTTTTGGATTGGGACATATGTGGAAGTGAGAAAGTGGTTGAGGGCTTTGGAGCATATCACTAAGCACTTTGAGCAAGCAAGCCATTAAGCAACACCTCATCCCTTCTTAATAGTATTGGCTTTCCTATGGACTCAATGTGATCTTGGATCACTTAAAATAGAAAATGTAGAGTCTTGAGCTTTGAGCTGGAGCCAATCCTTTGTCCTTAGCATCTTGAAGGGGTTCCACATCCTCTTGTCCATGCCACTCCATTGTTGAACTTATCTGAAACATACTAGGTAGAAGCATTAGTCCAACAAGAGATATGTTGACATTAATTACCAAAATCACCCAGGGAGCACTTGTGCTTTCAATCTCCCCCTTTTTGGTAATTTATGACAACATACATCAAAGCTTTAGATAATGAATAGAGAGCAATAAGCAAAGCTTTGGAAAGACATGTAACATGCATAGGCTCCCCATACATGTATGCAATCATATAAATATGAAACATAGGAGCATGTGAATGCATAAGCATGACAGAGTAATCCATGTGTTACATGTATCTTGGCTATATGCATCAGAGCAAATGATGTGAATATAGGAAATGTACCTTCATGCCCATGAGTCCTTCTTGCAAACAATATGTACATCAGCAACAAATCCTCATACACATGACTGTGATGCATATACTTACCTTGTGGTCTTGAGTTTGCTTAGGAAGGATGAACCTGAGTAAAATGTTGGGGAACGTAGTAATTTCAAAAAAATTCCTACGCACACGCAAGATCATGGTGATGCATAGCAACGAGAGGGGAGAGTGTTGTCCACGTACCCTCGTAGACCGACAGCGGAAGCGTTAACACAACGCGGTTGATGTAGTCGTACGTCTTCACGATCCGACCGATCAAGTACCGAACGCACGGCATCTCCGAGTTCAGCACACGTTCAGCTCAATGACGTCCCTCGAACTCCGATCTAGCCGAGTGTTGAGGGAGAGTTTCGTCAGCACGACGGCGTGGTGACGATGATGATGTTCCACCGACGCAGGGCTTCGCCTAAGCTCCGCAACGGTATTAGCGAGGTGTAATATGGTGGAGGGGGGCACCGCACACGGCTAAGAGATCTCAAGGATCAATTGTTGTGTCTCTGGGGTGCCCCCCTGCCCCCGTATATAAAGGAGCAAGGGAGGAGGAGGCCGGCCCTAGGAGGGGGCGCACCAAGTGTGGAGTCCTACTAGGACTCCCTAGTCCTAGTAGGATTCCACCTCCCATATGGAATAGGAAAAGAGGAAGGGAAAAAGAGAAGGAAGGAAGGGGGCGCCCCCTTCCCTAGTCCAATTCGGACTAGCCCAAGGGGAGTGGTGTGGCCACCCTTGTGGCCCTTTTTCTTCTTTCTCGTATGGCCCAATAAGGCTCAATACGTATTCCCGTAACTCTCCGGTACTCCGAAAAATACCCGAATCACTCGGAACCTTTCCGAAGTCCGAATATAGTCGTCCAATATATCGATCTTTATGTCTCGACCATTTCGAGACTCCTCGTCATATCCCCGATCTCATCCGGGACTCCGAACTACTTCGGTACATCAAAACTCAATAAAACAGTCATCGTAACGTTAAGCGTGCGGACCCTACGGGTTCGAGAACTATGTAGACATGACCGAGACACGTCTCCGGTCAATAACCAATAGCGGGACCTAGATGCCCATATTGGCTCCCACATATTCTACGAAGATCTTTATCGGTCAGACCGCATAACAACATACGTTGTTCCCTTTGTCACCGGTATGTTACTTGCCCGAGATTTGATCGTCGGTATCTCGATACCTAGTTCAATCTCGTTACCCGCAAGTCTCTTTACTCGTTCCGTAACACATCATCCCGCAACTAACTCATTAGTCACAATGCTTGCAAGGGTTATAGTGATGTGCATTACCGAGTGGGCCCAGAGATACCTCTCCGACAATTGGAGTGACAAATCCTAATCTCGAAATACGCCAACCCAACAAGTACCTTTGGAGACACCTGTAGAGCACCTTTATAATCACCCATTTACGTTGTGACGTTTGGTAGCACACAAAGTGTTCCTCCGGTAAAACGGGAGTTGCATAATCTCATAGTCATAGGAACATGTATAAGTCATGAAGAAAGCAGTAGCAACATACTAAACGATCGAGTGCTAAGCTAACGGAATGGGTCAAGTCAATCACGTAATTCTCCTAATGAGGTGATCCCATTAATCAAATGACAACTCATGTCTATGACTAGGAAACATAACCATCTTTGATTAACGAGCTAGTCAAGTAGAGGCATACTAGTGACACTCTGTTTGTCTATGTATTCACACATGTATTATGTTTCCGGTTAATACAATTCTAGCATGAAAAATAAACATTTATCATGATATAAGGAAATAAATAATAACTTTATTATTGCCTCTAGGGCATATTTCCTTCATAAACAAGGTTAGACAACACAGATACACCTACTAGCTAGAGCAAACAAAAGAAACCACAAGAGAACCAAGACTAGGATGACATGTAGAGAGTGAGTATTGAGTACCCCATTGGGTATAGACATGTCCCCAAAGGTAAAGATATGCAATAAAATCAGAGATTTCCTTCCCTTAGATGTCTTGCTCCCCCTGAATCTTGCATGGGATATTGGGAGAAGATAGGGAACAGAAAATCAGAGCAAAAGAAAAAAAAAACAACAGAGCTTGAGCTTAATGCAAGCAATCAAATATGATCGAATATGAACATGTCTTTCCCCTCTTAAAGACATGTAACTTCTCTCCTCTTGAACACCAATTTCTTACACTCCCCCTGAGTATCCTCTCCCCCTATAGAAATGATTAATCATAGAGCTTTGATGTGATCTCTCTCCCCCCCTTTGACATCAATTTCCAAGAAGGGTTCTTCTGGATTTTTGTGTTACTGCAGAAGGGCTTGGTCCTTGAGTCACAAAGCAAGCTGAATGTGATGCTGATAAAGGACAAGAATCATTGAGTGGAGCTGGAGCAAAAAGACTGCAGAAACAAGTGGCAAGTTGTCTTTTCTGTAGTGAAGTTGGTAGCACCGAGTTGTGTGCTTTGGTGGCACCGAGAGAATTCGGTTGGGCCGAAGAAAACAGACCGGTGTGACTGAGTTCATCACAGTAAAACACTTGTCACCACAGCTCACTAGGCACTTTAAGATCTCACAAGGATTTGCAAAGAATTAGTTGAAAGATTTGCAATGAATTGGATGCAGAGAATGCAGAGTAGAAACAAAAAGAGAAGAAATCTATATGAAGTTTTTTTTGAAAGGGGAAACAAATATGCAAATGCAAGAGCACAGAGAAATACAAGAGAACTTCATCTAGAATTGGTCGGCGACAAAGTCACCTATGTTAGAGTATATTGACTTAGGAGTCAAGTGAGATCACTTGATCATAGGTCATAATCATCGTTTAAGCTCAAAATGGGGTTATCATTTTTCGTTAAAGCATCTTGATGTATTCACATCTTGTTGAGTTGCTTTATCCCGTACTTGGAGTAAAGCTTCTCTAAGATGGAATAGCATACCTTGGGTGGTGGTGTTGATCTTGATCATGTAGTCGAACTTGTGTGGGTTGCTCAAGGTTGATGTAGCTCATCAAGAGTTGGGAGCACCACTTGGAGTTTGAGTTCATCTTCCTACATGGGTTAGCTTTGCAAGGAAGAGCACTTGTGTATCCAAAATGACAATTATAAAATTTAACATTGAGTCAAAGGATATATTTGAGGCTTGGTGCTTCCTTGAATTCAACCACCATTGTATAGAGACTTGGTGATGTAGAGATTGCTCAAGATGTGAGTGAGTTGCAATCTCATGGATTTAGTTTCATCCAAGTACCTACAAGGGTTAGATAGCATGCAAGGGTGCAAAAGTATCCAAGACATATAGATAGCATCATGAAAGAAATATCAAGGATTAGTCAAAGACTCATGCCTTGCATGTATCCAAATGGAGTTCCTACTCCAAGTTTGAAGCATCAATATGTTAAATTCACCTCTCAAATGGCAAAAGACTTTCTCATCAAGCGGTTTGGTAAATATATCCGGTAATTGCTTATCAGTGCGAACATGCTTAAGATTAATGTCCCCTTTGGCAACATGGTCTAGAATGAAATGATGACGAACTTCAATATGTTTAGTTCGAGAATGTTGCACGGGATTGTGAGCAATCTTAATAGCACTTTCATTGTCACACAGCAATGGAACATGTTTCACATATATCCCATAATCTTTAAGAGTTTGGGTCATCCAAAGTAATTGAGCACAACATGAACCAGCGGCAATGTATTCCGCTTCGGCAGTGGATAAGGATACCGAGTTTTGTTTCTTGGAGGACCAAGACACAAGAGATCTACCAAGAAATTGACAAGTACCCGAAGTGGACTTTCTATCAACCTTGTCTCCAGCATAGTCCGAATCGGAGTAGCCAACAAGGTCAAAGGAAGACCTCTTAGGATACCAAATGCCAAAATTTGGTGTATGTATTAAGTATCCCACTATCCTTTTCACAGCCTTAAGATGACATGCTTTAGGTGCAGCTTGATATCGTGCACACATGCACACACTTAGCATAATATCGGGACGAGAGGCACATAGATATAACAATGAACCAATCATAGAGCGATAAACTTTTTGATCAACCGGTTCACCATGTTTGGTCAAATCAAGATGTCCACTAGTAGGCATGGGTGTAGTCATACCTTTGCATTCTTGCATATTGAACTTCTTGAATAAGTCCTTGGTGTACTTTGTTTGAGAGACAAAGGTACATTCCTTAGTTTGCTTGATTTGCAAACCGAGAAAGAATTTGAGTTCACTCATCATAGACATGTCAAACTTCTCCGACATTAGCTTTCCAAACTTCTCACTAAAATGAGGGTTAGTCGAACCAAATATAATATCATCAACATAAATTTGGCACACAAATAGCTCTCGATTGACCCTTTTAGTAAAAAGAGTAGAATCAATTTTACCAATTTCAAAGCCTTTTTCAATAAGGAACTTGGTCAAGCATTTATACCACGCTCTAGGAGCTTGTTTAAGACCATAAAGGGCTTTGTGAAGTTTGTAGACATGATTGGGTTTCTTAGGATTGACAAAGCCGGGAGGTTGCTTAACATAAACTTGCTCCTCAATTTCACCATTTAGAAAAGCACTTTTAATGTCCATTTGGTACAAGGTGATATCATGGTGATTAGCATAAGCAAGTAAGATGCGAATGGACTCAAGTCTAGCAACGGGAGCATATGTCTCACCATAGTCCATACCTTCGACTTGAGTGTAGCCTTGGGCGACTAGGCATGCTTTGTTGCGGACGACTTGACCATCTTCATCTTGCTTGTTGCGAAACACCCATTTGGTACCAATGATGTTGTGGTTGTTGTCGGGCTTCTCGACCAATGTCCATACTCGATTTCTCTCAAAGTTGTGTAGCTCTTCATGCATAGCGTTTATCCAATCCGGATCTTCCAATGCTTCTTCAACCTTCATAGGTTCAATGCTAGAGATGAATGAGTAATGTTCACAAAAGTTAGCTAAACGAGTTTTAGAGCGAGTGATTCTCCCGGTTTGGATATCATTGTAGATTTGCTCGACGGGATGATCTTTGGCGATTCTTGCTCGAACTCGTGGGAGCTTTGGCTTGGCTCGGGGTGGAACATCTTCTTCATCTTGTTCTTCTTCTTGGCCTTCTTCATTGTTGACGTTGTCATTCTCTTGTCGTGGTGGAGAAGGAGGTTGTTGATGTTCATCTTGGTGTGCTTCCTCGTTTTCTTCGTCTTGGTGTGTCCCACTTGTGGATGCTTCTGTATCAATTCTTGGTTCACCTTGTCGTGAGGTAGAAGCTTCCACTTGGACTGACGAGGTACTCTCCTTCACCTCCGTTGGACGAATCTTGCCAATAGACAAGTCTTGAATTGCTTCCGAAGGGTCTTTGTCCCCTACATCAATTGGCAATTGCTCTACTTGCGAGCCGTTAGATTCATGAAACTTCACATCTACCGTCTCTTCCACCTTTCGGGTGAAATTGTTGTAGACACGGTAAGTGTGAGAGTTTGAGCCATAACCAAGTAGGAAACCTTCATGAGATTTAGGAGCAAATTTATAACGATGATGCTTATCAAGGATGTAGCATTTTGAGCCAAATACTCGAAAGTATCCAACTTGGGGTTTGTTACCGGTGAGGAGCTCGTATGCCGTCTTGCCGAGTAGCTTGTGAAGGTACAAGCGATTTGTTGCATGACAAGCTGTCTCAACCGCTTCCGCCCAAAAGTGTTTTGGAGTCTTGTACTCATCAAGCATCATTCTTGCCATCTCAATAAGAGTCCGGTTCTTCCTCTCAACGACTCCATTTTGTTGAGGTGTGTACGTAGCCGAGAACTCATGTGAAATCCCCTCTTCATCAAGAAAGGTATCCACATTTGCGTTCTTGAACTCCATTCCGTTGTCGCTCCGAACCTTCTTGATCTTTACGTCAAATTGATTTTGGGCCTTCCTAACGAAACTTTTGAAGATCTTTTGGACCTGTGATTTGTCATCAAGAAAGAACACCCACGTAAATCTTGAAAAATCATCAACTATGACTAGTCCAAACGAGTTACCAGCGAGACTCTTGTAGGCATTTGGACCAAAGAGATCCATGTGAAGTAGCTCGAGTGGTCTTCTCGTGGTCATGATGTTCTTCGCGCGATGACTTCCTCCAACTTGTTTCCCTGCCTGACAAGCACTACAAAGTCTATCCTTGTCAAATATGACATCTTTTACTCCAAGGATATGATCACCTTTTATAAGCTTATCAAGATTTCGCATACCCACATGACCTAACCTTCTATGCCACAGCCAACCCTTAGAAGATTTAGCAATTAAGCAAGTTCTAGGTTGAGCCTTTTTAGTGAAATCAACAATGTAAAGATCACCTCTACGTATACCGGTAAAGACCATTTTACGATTGTCTCTACGAAACACTTGGCAATCTACTTCAGTGAATAGGATATTGAAACCGAAATCAGCAAGTCTAGAAACTGAAAGTAAATTGTACCCAAGAGATTCAATGAGCATGACATTTTGTATGGAGCTATCATGTGAGATGGCCACCTTACCGAGGCCAACCACCTTGTCCTTTGAGTTATCACCAAAAGTGACATATTTTCGAGGGCCGTCGTTTTCAGCAAGCTCACAGAACATATCTTTATCTCCGGTCATATGATCAGTACATCCACTATCAAGGACCCATTCCTTTCCTCCAGCCATGTAGCCGCGAAGATTTGCCATAAGACCAAAGTGTCTCATCGCATCATCAAGATCATAGTCACTATCATCGTCCTCATCATAGTATCCATGTTCAACATCATCTTGTGATTGATCAATTCCTAGAGAGGGTAATTCATTAGACAAATGATCATTTCTATGATTGTCTTTATGAATTCTAATAGCTTCGGAAATAATATTGCTAATGATCCCAACATCTCCTATGGCACGCATGAGATTTGTAAGCTCAAATAGACAATCACCAAAGCTAGGATCACTAGAATTCATCTTACTCAAGGCAATAGACTTATGGAGAATTTCGTCTAAATTTTTCAAGGAATAATCTGGAAATCGTTCCTCAAGAAATCTCCATATAGTATAGGCACAATTAAGAGTAGGCAAACTAGCAATCAAATTTTTGGGCAATCCTCTTATGATAAGATTGACAGTTCTAAGATTGCGAATCATGTCAAGATCCTCTTCGGGTGTGGGATGCAAGGGATCAATATGAGGTGCACAAGGGCTAGTAATGTACTTGTTCAAATGATATTCATTGAAAATCTCAAGCATTTCATTTTTCCATTCATGAAAATATTCTCCATCAAGAATAGGCACTCTACGTCTAAGACTCCCCAAAGTAGACACATCCATCTTCCTCCAAAGGTGTTTAAACCAAGGTAATGGAGACCAATGCTCTGATACCAATTGAAAGGATCAAGAAGAGGTGTCTAGAGGGGGGTGAATAGACTCTAATCAAGAAAAGTTGCAGTTTTTAATTTCCTTTAGTTGATGTGGAGTTTGAACACAAGTTTAAACATTCACAATACATATCAAGCAAACATGCAATCATACAAAGGGTATATGAGCAGCGGAAAGTAAGGCATGCAAGTTGCAAGAATGTAAAGAGATGGGATTGGAGTGTGCAAACGCAATTCGGAGACATGGAGATTTTTTATCCGTGGTTCCGATAGGTGGTGCTATCGTACATCCACATTGATGGAGACTTCAACCCACGAAGGGTAACGGTTGCGCGAGTCCACGGAGGGCTCCACCCAAGAAGGGTCCACGAAGAAGCAACCTTGTCTATCCCACCATGGTCGTCGCCCATGAAGGACTTGCCTCACTAGGGTTGATATTCATGAAGTAGGCGATCTCCTTGCCCTTACAAACTCCTTGGTTCAACTCCACAATCTTGTCGGAGGCTTCCAAGTGACACCTAGCCAATCTAGGAGACACCACTCTCCAAGAAGTAACCAATGGTGTGTTGATGATGAACTCCTTGCTCTTGTGCTTCAAATGATAGTCTCCCCAACACTCAACTCTCTCTCTCATAGGATTGGATTTGGTAGAAGGAAGATTTGAGTGGAAAGCAACTTGGGGAAGGCTAGAGATCAAGATTTATGTGGTTGGAATGGAATATCTTGACCTCAACACAAGTGTAGGTGGTTCTCTCTCAGAAAATATGTATTGGAAGTGTAGGCATGTTCTGATGGCTCTCTCCACGAATGAAGAGTGGGTGGAGGGGTATATAGCCTCCACACAAAATCTAACCATTACACACAAATCACCAAACTCGGTGGGACCGATTCAGAGAACTCGGTCGGACCGATTTGGTTCATAATGTGACCGTTAGGCATTTCGGTGGGACCGACTTGATCAACTCGGTGGGATTGATGTGCTACGGTTAGGGTAAATCCAAAACTCGGTTTGACCGATTACTCAAACTTGGTGGGACCGATTTGGGTAATAAGTGAAACAGAATGTTGGCCAAGCAAACTCGGTGGGGCCGGTTGCAAATCTCGGTGGGACCGAAACTATTGCAACAGACAACAGAGAGTTTGCAAGCCCATCTCGGTGAGACCGAGATCCCATCGGTGAGACCGAATTGATTAGGGTTTCTGGGTGGCTATGTCAACTGAACGCGGTGGCTTCGGATGGAAAGAATCGGTGGGGCCGAGTTGGACTTTTTGGATTGGGACATATGTGGAAGTGAGAAAGTGGTTGAGGGCTTTGGAGCATATCACTAAGCACTTTGAGCAAGCAAGCCATTAAGCAACACCTCACCCCTTCTTAATAGTATTGGCTTTCCTATGAACTCAATGTGATCTTGGATCACTTAAAATAGAAAATGTAGAGTCCTAAGCTTTGAGCTTGAGCCAATCCTTTGTCCTTAGCATCTTGAAGGGGTTCCACATCCTCTTGTCCATGCCACTCCATTGTTGAACTTATCTGAAACATACTAGGTAGAAGCATTAGTCCAACAAGAGATATGTTGACATTAATTACCAGAATCACCCAGGGAGCACTTGTGCTTTCATCGAGGAACGAGCCAAAAACACTCTTCCCCTAAATTAAAGACCATCTATGTTCGGATCTCCGAACCCCTTGACTCAGATACCCTTCCTTTGGATGGCACTCCGCGTCCCCTGAACTTTGGGTCGGACATAGGGTCTAGGAAGCACTTGGATCTTCCCAGGACCGAACTGGTGACCTTGGAGATTTTACAAGCTCCGGACACAATTTTGGGTCGGGATTCAAGTTTTAGCCCACCCACCCACCACAATCAATACTCTCCAAGTAATTCACGCCCTCTAGACATAAATTACCTAATGTATGTACGACAGCAACCTCAGGAAATGGTCCACCACTTTTGGGCCAGGTTCCTACTTGTCAAAAACAACATTAAAGATTGCTTCGACGACGAGGCAGTCTCGGTCTTTCATCGCAATTGTACCGACGAGGGAATTCAGAATGCCCTCAACCACCGTCGCATACAGATTTTCATGGAACTATTGCACGTAGTACGGAAGTACTGCGCGATGGAAAGCACATGGAAGGCCCAGAAAACCCAATTCGAACCTGCTGCCTTTAAGCAGTGTACTGCCTGGGCAAAACGGATACATCCTCATTGGGCTTCCAACCATAAGCCCGTCGGCAAGAAGAACAAACCTTTTTCCGGATACAGGTCCGTTCTTGACGAGCTCCCCGACAAGCCCTGTCCGATACATGCGACGCCAAGCACAGACCCAACTCATAGCCTTCAAGCATGTTAGGTACTCCGGCAAGTAGCTAAAAGTGGGGAGGCCATCCTCACCACCTCCACTCCAGAGAAGCACTCTCCGGAGAATGAAGATTTTAACGTCCTTACGGTCTTTGAGACTTTCTCTTCAAATAATCGGCCTAAGAGGGCACTTCGCGACCTCGCCGAAGTCCACCAAGTAACCGCAATGAGCCCATGGAACGACACAGCAATAACCTTCACCGCTGACGACAAACCAAGGGCCCGATCAGTCCGAGACCCCGCCGCTTTAGTACTAAACCCCATTGTGGACGGATTTCGACTTACCAAGGTGCTCATGGACGGCGACAGTGGGCTTAACCTCATCTACGAGGACACGCTCGACAAAATGCAGGTTGACAGAACACGCATCGAGCAAAGCAGTACCACCTTTCGAGGCATCATCCCCAGTCGAGAAGCATGATGTTCGGGGAAAATCAAACTTGATGTAGTATTCGGCACGCCTGAGAATTAGAGGTCCGAAGAGTTGCTCTTCCACGTGGCTCCCGTCAATAGCGGATATCACGCCCTTCTAGGGCGGGACGCTTTCTCACGCTTCCAAGTCTTACCCCATTATGGGTGCATGAAGCTTAAAATGCCAGGGCCCAATGGTATAATCACAGTTACGAGCGTTCCGGATAAGGCATTCCGGGCCAAAAACAAAACCGCATCCTTGGCCCTTCAGGCACTATCCGAAGCCTTTGCGGCTGAAGAACTAACCACCCTACGATCCACGGTGGACAAGGATGATGTGATTCTTGATAAGAGACCTAAATCCACCTCTTTCAAGCCAGCAGATTAAATAGTTAAATTTCAAGTGCACCCGAGGGATCCTAATAAAACAGCGTCCATCAGAGCACAGCCAGATCCGACGGTAGACGTTGCGTTACGCGCAATTCCTACGTGAAAATTGGGATACCTTCGCCCGACACCCTTCATACATGCCCGGGATCCCACGCAGACTGGCCGAACACAGCCTCAACATAATCAAAGGGTTCAAACCAGTCAAGCAAACACTGCGGCGATTTTCCGAACCCAAACGACAAGCTATGGGGGAGGAGCTAGCCAACCTACCCGAGGCCGGATTCATCAGAGAAATCAAGCACCCGAATTGGCTAGCTAACTTGGTCATGGTGCCGAAGAAGGATAAAGCTTGGCTCTTTTGTGTCGATTTCAAAGACCTCAATAAGGCTTGCCCTAAAGACCCATTCCCGTTGCCCCACATTGACCAAATCATTGATGCGACCTGTGTTTCCTCGACGCTTACTCCGGATACCATCAGATTAAAATGAAGGAGTCCGACCAGGCCGCAACGGCGTTCATCACCCCGTATGGGCCTTTTTGTTTCAACACTATGCCTTTTGGGCTTAAAAACGCTGGTTCCACTTACCAACACATGATTCAAACATGCTTGGAAAAACAAATTGGCAAGACAGTTGAAGCATATGTGGACGACGTAGTCATCAAGACTAAACACGTCGAATGATTGTTGGATGATCTCCGCCTCACATTTGATAACCTCCGAACAGCCGACATACAGCTCAATCTAGAAAAATGCGTCTTCGGTGTTCCAACCGGGAAGCTACTAGGGTTCATTGTCTCCCATAGAGGAATTGAAGCAAACCCATATAAAATCTGAGCCTTGTCGCAATTGGCTACGCCAACAGACTTAACGCAGGTCCAAAAGCAAGCAGGGTGCATGGCGGCTTTGAGCCGCTTCATCTCCAGATTAGGAGAAAAAGCATTACCACTTTATAGACTACTTAGACGCACCGACAACTTTGAATGGACGAAAGCAGCCACGGTCGGATTGGAAGAAATTAAAACCTTATTAGCAGGTAACCCACAATCCTAGCCGCCCCCAGTGTTGGCGCGCCTATGTGGCTTTATATCTCCGCAACTCACCAGGTGATAACCCACAAGTATAGGGGATCAATTGTAGCCTCTTTCGATAACTAAGAGTGTCGAACCCAATGAGGAGCTAAAGGTAGAACAAATATTCCCTCAAGTTCTATCAACCACCGATACAACTCTACGCACGCTTACCGTTCGCTTTACCTAGAACAAGTATGAAACTAGAAGTACTTTGTAGGTGTGATAGGATAGGTTTGCAAGTTAATAAAGAGCACGTAAATAAAATCTAGGGGCTGTTTAGGTAAAGACACAACTAAGTTAGTTTTAGTAGAGAGCTTTTGTCAACAAGAAAGTTATTTGTCCCTAGGCAATCGATAACAAGTACCGGTAATCATTCTTGTAATTTTATATGAGGGAGAGGCATGAGCTAACATACTTTCTCTACTTGGATCATATGCACTTATGATTGGACCCCTAGCAAGCATCCGCAACTACTATAGATCATTAAGGTCGTGAAACCCAACCATAGCATTAAGTATCAAGTCCTCTTTACTCCCATACGCCATAGCCCACCTACTCGGGTTTAAGCTTCTATCACTCTCGCAACCCACCATAAGCGAACCATGAACATATTGCAACACCCTACAACAATGATCCCCCAGGTTTGCGCGAGACGGAGGGCACCGTAGGACAGCGCCATAAATGAAATATACAATCATACCAACCAAGATCACGATTAACCCACATGACAAAACGGATCTACTCAAACATCATAGGATAACCATAGATCATTGGGAAATAATATATGGAGTTGAGAACCATGTTTAAGTAGAGATTACAGTGGGGATAAGGAGTGTTACACCGCTGCATAGAGGGGGAGATAGTTGGTGTTGACGGTAGCAAGATTGTTGATATAGATCGCCGTCCCGATCGTTGCCCCGGCGGCACTCCGGCGCCACCGGGAGAGAGTGGGAGAGAGCCCCCTCCTTCTTCTTCTTCCTTGGCCTCCCCCTAGATGGGAGGAGGGTTCCCCCTCTGGTCCTTGGTCTCCATGGCCGCGGGGCGGGAGCCCCTCCGAGATAGGATCTCCCTCTCTGTTCTCTTCTGTTTCGCGTCTTCAGATCTGGCTGAAAACCGTTTCTTATATTCCCGGAGATCCGTAACTCCGATTGCACTGAGATTTTAACACAATTTTTTTACGGATATAAGCTTCCTTGTGCCCGAAGTAGAGCTCCAACTGATGTTCAAGGAGGGCACAACCCACCACCGTGCGCCAGGGGCCTGTGGCGCACCCTGGTGTCTTGTGGGCTGTGTGGGCCTCCTTTTGCAGTGATTTCAACTCCCAAAAATAAAAAAATATTCCAAAATAATTCTCCATGAAATTTTATTGCATTTAGACTTCGTTTGATATGGATTCTCTGCGATACAAAAAACATGCAGAAAACAGGAACTGGCACTGGATCAATTGGTTAGTCCAATAAATCATATAAAAAGTTGCCAAAAGTATGTGAAAGTGGTATAATATTGGCATGAAACAATCAAAAATTATAGATACGACGGAGATGTATCAGCATCCCAAGCTTAATTCCTGCTCGTCCTTGAGCAGGTAAATGATAAAAAGGATAATTTTTGATGTGGAATGCTACCTAACATAAACTTGATCATATGTCTAGTCATGGCATGAATATTAAGACATAAGTGATTCAAAGCAATAGTATATAATTTGACATAAAGACATCAATACTCAGGCATCCCAATAAACAATCATGTCTTTCAAAATATCAACGCTAAAGAAAGTTATCCCTACAAAATCATATAGTCTTGTCATGCTCTGTCTTCTTAACACAAAGTATTTATCATGCACAACCCCGATGACAAGCCGAGCAATTGGTTCATACTTTTTAACGCGCTTCAGCTTTTTCAACCCTCACGCAATACATGAGTGCAAGCCATGGATATAGCCCTACGGGTGGAATAGAGTATGATGATAGGGATAAACATAAAGAAGACAAAAAGGTAAGAAAGTCTCACATCGACGCGGCTAACCAATGGGCTATGGAGATACCCATCAATTGATATCAACGTGAGGAGTAGGGATTGCCATGCAACGAATGCACTAAGAACTCTAAGTGTATGAAAGCTCAATATGAAAACTAAGTGGGTGTGCATCTACTCCTATAATGAAAAATTCCCACTAGTATATGAAAGTGACAACATAGGAGACTCTCCATATGAAAAACATAGTGCTACTTTGAAGCACAAGTGTGGTAAAAGATATTAACAATGCCCCTTCTCTCTTTGTTTATTTCTTTTTTTTTCCTTTTCTTTTTTTTCTTTTTTTTTCTTTTTATATTTTTTTTCTCTCATTTGTAACGCCCACGATGCAGCTATATCTCCCACGTGTCGAGGCACGACTTAGAGGCATAACCGCACTGTGGTTTTGTCGCAAGAAGGGTCATCTTCACACAATCCCATGTAATGAACAAGAATGGGATAAAGAATTGGCTTACAATCGCCACTTCACACAATACATAAATAAATCATACATCAATCAGAGATACACACATAGGTCCGACTATGGAACCAAAATAAAAGAAGACAACCCAACTGCTAGATCCCGGATCGTCCCAACTGGGCTCCACTACTGATCAACAAGAACAGAAACAACACAACGAACAAGATCTTCATCGAGCTCCCACTTGAGCTCAGTTGCGTCACTTGTACTGGTATCATCGGCACCTGCAACTGTTTTGGAAGTATCTGTGAGTCACGAGGACTCAACAATCTCACACCCGCGAGATCAAGACTATTTAAGCTTAAAGGAAGGAAAGGGTAGTGAGGTGGAGCTGCAGCAAGCACTAAGCATATATGGTGGCTAACATATGCAAATAAGAGCGAGAAGAGAAACAACGGAACGGTCGACAACTAGCAATGATCAAGAAGTGATCCTGAACTCTTACTTACGACAAACATAACACAAGAACCGTGTTCACCTCCCGGACTCCGCCGTGAAGAGACCATCACGGCTACACACGCGATTGATGTATTTTAATTAAGTCAAGTGTCAAGTTCTCTACAACCGAATATTAACAAATTCCCGTCTGCCACATAACCGCGGGCATGGCTCTTGAAAGTTTATACCCAGCAGGGGTGTCCCAACTTAGCCCATTATAAGCTCTCACGGTCAACGAAGGATATTCCTTCTCCCGGGAAGACCCGATCAGTCTTAGAATCCCGGTTACAAGACATTTCGACAATGGTAAAACAAGACCAGCAAAGCCGCCCGATGTGCCGACAAATCCCGATAGGAGCTGCACATATCTCGTTCTCAGGGCACACCGGATGAGCAAGACGTCGGGTTGGCATAGACCCTGGTTGCTCAGGGGGCGCCGGACATCGCTCGGTTTGGACCAGCACTCGAAGGAGAACTGGCCCGGGGTTAAAATAAAGACGACCCTTGAGTCTGCAGAACCCAAGGGAAAAAGGCTTAGGTGGTAGCAAATGGTAAAACCAAGGTTGGGCCTTGCTGGAGGATTTTTATTCAAAGCGAACTGTCAAGGGGGGTCCCATAAATCACCCAACCGCGTAAGGAACGCAAAAATCAAGGAACATAACACCGGTATGACGGAAACTAGGGCGGCAAGAGTGGAACAAAACACCAGGCATAAGGCCGAGCCTTCCACCCTTTACCAAGTATATAGATGCATTAATTAAATAAGAGATATTGTGATAACCCAACATATCCATGTTCCAACATGGAACAAACTTCATCTTCACCTGCAACTAGCAACGCTATAAGAGGGGCTGAACAAAAGCGGTAACATAGCCAAACAACGGTTTGCTAGGAAAGGTGGGTTAGAGGCTTGACATGGCAATATGGGAGGCATGATATAGCAAGTGGTAGGTAGCGCAACAAAGCAATAGAGCAAACAACTAGAAAGCAAAGATAGAAGTGATTTCGAGGGTATGGTCATCTTGCCTGAAATCCCGCAAGGAAGAAGAACGAGTCCATGAAGAAGACAAACGGACGTAGTCGAACGAATCCTCACAACTCTGGAACGAAACCGAAGGTAACGAGAGAAGCAACCCGGAAAGAAACAAACAACATAGTAAACAACCACCACATACACATGGCATGATGGAAAAACAAATATGATGCATGTCTAGTTTAATGAGGCATGGCATGGCAAAGTGCAACAAACAACACTACAAATTAAGTGGAGCTCAATATGCAACGAGTTGCATATTGACGAAACACCACATACGATTATTTAGTTCTCACTCGGTTATGTACCCAACAATATTAAATGTTGTTAAACATGGCAAGGGGTGAAGCATAAATAAACTATCTATTTAGGCAAGTTTGATGAGGCCGGAACAACAAACAACTATTATGGAAAATCCTCATGTCCATATTTAAAATTTGGTACTGTTCTGCCCTAAACCATATTTTAAAGTTGTTAAACAGCAAAATAAAGTGCACCATGTTAATCTATGCATTTTTCTACCCCATTTACATATAAAGTTTATTT
The DNA here is from genome assembly GCF_018294505.1 of Triticum aestivum. NCBI lineage: Eukaryota > Viridiplantae > Streptophyta > Magnoliopsida > Poales > Poaceae > Triticum > Triticum aestivum. Next base: position 422,653,677 of record NC_057805.1, on the reverse strand, counting down.
AAATCCGAGCTACGGTTATTTAGTTATGAAATAAATCATTTTAGCATGGCATTTGAGCAAATTTAATCAAACAGCAATTTAAACATTTTAAACATGGATGAGAGTGGCATATTATGAAACTAGATAAAATTCTAAGCATTTTACATATATAATTCATTTTAATCTGATGCACGGTTGTGGAGTTATTAAATGCATGAACATGAGGGGGTTTTCTGTAAAATTGTAAATCCTGGGATAAAAGCTAAATTCACATATCTGGAAAAAAACACATCGGGCTGAAACTGAAAGACTGGGGAAGCTGCTCACATTGGGCCAAGCCCAGGAAGGAAGCAGGCTGGCTGGGCGCTGGGGACTTGGCGAGGCAGAGGAGGGCTCGTGTGGGGCACTCGTCCATGCTGGCGCTGGACAAGTCAACGAGGGGGCAGCGCTGGTCGTCTCGTTCGAAGCAGACGAAGCGAGCGGGCGGGTGACGCAGCAGAGGGAGTTGGCGGGGTGGCGGAGAGGCGCAGGGGCTTGGGGCTCCGGCAGCTTGGTCTCCGGCGGCAGAGCGGCGACCTGGAGGCAGGAACGAGGCCGGGGCGCAGGGACTTGGCGCGGGCGACGACTCCCTGGTGGCATCGAACAGCTGAGCACTTGGCGCGGACGCAGGCGGCGGTGGATCTTGCGGGCACGCAGAGGATGGTCGAAGAAGGGTGGGGCAGCGCCGGATCTAGACGTGGTGGTTCAGTTCAGGGCAGCGGTGGACAATCCAGCGAACGGAGCGGAGCTCCATGCTTCGGGCGCCATGGATGAGCTCCTTGCATCGCTCCTTTTAACCCACAGCAGAGAGAGGGCTGCAGAGATTAGAGAGAGCGAGGAATACAAGAGAGAGGGGAGGAAGGAGAGTGGGACGGCCTAAAGTCGAGGTCATCGGCTGGCAGGCTCGCCGAGGTGGCGCGGTGACGAGGGGCTCGTGCTCCTGGATGAGAGGACGCTCGGGCCTCGGGAGTAGAGGAGGTGGCGGTGGAGGCTTCGGTTGCTGGTGGCGGGTTACGAGATGGACCTGGGAAGATCCCGAGGGAGAGGGAGACCGGGTGGAGGAAATGGCGGCGGGGAGGAATGGATGGATGGGACAGCTCTCCTCAATTTTAGGGTTGGTCAATATATATCTCATGGGGATTAGATTAGAGGCTACTTGGGCCCTCCGATTTAAATCCGACGGTCAAGAAAAATAAGCTAGGAGAGTCCAACAAAGAAAACGGTGATGTTTTGTAGATGTTAGGGGATGATCCGGACCCAACGGTAACGATAGTCCGGTTCGGGTTCGGGGAAGTTTTCGGACACGGGCGAGGGGGCGATGCACTGTGCAAAGAGGGACTTCGGTTTAAGCAAGAGGGAAAACGAAGAACAAGGTTGGTCTCGGAACGGTCACGAAAGCAAGGAGGAACGCGACAACTACGAGCGGATGCATGTTTTAAAAACAATGACGGCAACGAGTGCCGATGCAATGCAAATGAAGACATGATGAAAGGAACAAACAAATAAGACACACAACGATCAAGAAAAAAATATGGAAGGCGACTGGAGCGTCGGTCTCGGGGCGTTACAACACTCCACCACTACAAGAGGATTTTGTCCCGAGATCTAGGATGGCACCAGAGAGAAACGGAAGGGGAAGAGGTAAAACAAACTGCTTCTTGACAAACGAGTGAAACCAAAGAACCTTGGAAGTTGAACAATTTCGAGAAAATAATACAACGAAGATGAACAAAGTTGAAAACACTCCGTTAGAAAAGAGAAACATGGAACATTGCGAGAACCTTTGTAGGTTGAAGAATATGAAACAAGAGCTTAACGGATCAAAAGGAATATGAAAGCACACCGGTAGAAAAAAGAAACAAGGAACACCATGTGAACCTTGGAGTTTGCAAAGCTATGAATGACGAGAACAATGGACGAGAAGTACATGCAAGCACTCCGGTTAAAACAAGATAGAGAAGGAATAAGAATGATATAATTTGGACAGCACTCCGACTGTAAATGGAAGGAATTGAACATGATCTTGACAAGATGAGATGATACTCGATGAAATTAACAACACATTGCCTCCGGAACTAATGAAAGAATGGCACAAGGGGTGAGAAAGATTTCAGACATCCCTCCTGTTGAGAAGGGAGGCAAAACTTGATAAGATGAGAGAACTCGAATGAAAACACGGCACTCCGGCTAAACGGATAAGAAAGGAAAAATTACATGATCTTGACAAAACAAGATGATTGGTCAAAGAGAGCAACATCACAAAGCCTCCGGAAACAAAGCATGATAGTTAGATAGTTGGAGTGAATAGAACAAAGAATGAAACCAACATCTCCTACCATAAATGAATTTTAAAGAGCATCCTTACGAAGTAGGATTGAACGGAGTTGTTGGAAAATCAACAACGAAAAGGCGCTTGTTGTGGGCTTATGGAAAACATCCAACTATTGAGGTTATAACCAGCCACTAGCGGTATCAATTAATTTGATTGAGAACACCAAAGAGATGAAAAACTCTTCCACCAAGATGATAAAGAGCAAGCTTGGGTCATTGATAAGCACCACAATAGCAACATTCCTTAGAGAAGGCTTTAGGTGAAACATGACACAAGATAACTCCAACGAAGATATTGGTGGATTTAAAAAAATCTCTCTCTTGACAACATGTGAATCGTGAAACACAAACTCAAATTGTCAAGAATGACATAACACCACCTCAAAAGATAAGGTAGGAAGAATTGCACTTCGGAATGCAAGATGAAGAATACTTGAACTCCTTAAAACAAGACATGTGTTGAACACCATGTTTATTTTGGAGTAAGCTTGACGGATCTTAACTCCGAGAGAAATCTTGAAGAACAATTGAAGAAAGAAAGGGATCCTTGATGAACCACCATGTAGAGTCTCCATGAAGAACTCCGATAATAAAAGAATGATCAAACGAAAGGGAAAGTTGAAAAGAACTCCGGAAGAAGCCTTGCAATGATTAGATTAAGCTTTGAAATGATATAATCGATAAAACTTGGAACTCCGGAAAGAAAAGATGAACAACTTGGAACCAAGAATTTGATATCATGAACGAACTCCGGAAGAAGGAATTAATCACTTGGATGAAACAAGAACAAGAATTATGTTATGCGTATCCTTCACCAATTTAAATTGATGAAAAGCAATGGATGTTGGCATACTACTTATTCTCGTAGAAAGGATTAAGAGAGATATAACGCAAACTTGAGAAAAGTCTTCAACGAACCAACGGTAGGATTGAAACAACGAATAAATTGATATGATAATGAAGGAAGAGAAATCTTGAACGAACCACCGCGAGAATTTAAAACAATTGAAGAAAAGAGGATGAAACACCGTAGGAATTAAAGAACGCGCGAAAATACTCGAGGGAATTTAGATACATGAGAACGAATAGATCACGAACTAACTAGAGGATACTTGAACGATGCACTGGGAGAATATGGAGATGAACAAAGAGACATCAATTTAGAATAATTGAAGAACGAGGCTGAAAACTTAGAACGAAGAAATCTTCTGAAATGATGGCCTTTGGATGATCAAGAAATGAAAACAACTCATGAAATGCTTCGGATGGGTATGAAAAGAATTTTTACAATCGAAAAACAATTATGAGAGGATGGCATCAAGCTAGAACCATGAATCCTCAAGAGAATGGACAAGATTTAAGGGAAACTCTTCTTTGGTCTTCAAATGTTGATAATGATGATGAGAAACACCACCATGAATTATTGAGGCACTCCGGAACCATGAAGAATAGAAAGGTTGGATCAACAATGAAAAGAATTTGAAAGATCTTGGAGAAAGACATTTGACTGATGATAATTCATTCTTACGTCAAACTTTGAAAAGAATTTTAGAAGCTCCGGGAAAATTAGAAGAGTCGGGTAAGATCCTGGGAAAAGACCTGTGGGTTAGGGCCCACTCAAAAGATACACCGTTGAATGATTAAAAGAAAGATCGCGCAGGTTGAATTAAATGGCTTGAATGTGATAACAACCTCGAAATAGCTTGAACATATTGATAATGGAGACACAAATCTTCTGAGATATATTCGGCACTTCGGAACCAATGAAAATAGTGAGAGGTGAATGATTGAGAGGTGCACCGGTATGAGAAAGCATTGAAGCGAGGAAAGGAATATGATCAACACTGAAAGCTTGAATTTAGTCCACCGGAGAAGAAAAGAATGAAGAATAATAAACTTGAAGAACATCTTCATGAGAACCACCGGGTAAGAACATTTATTGAAAAGAATGCAGGGACTTCACGTGAATAAAATGGATATTTGGTTAAGACATCTGCTTCCTTGAAGGAAAAGGGTGGGAGGGCGGGAAAAACAAAGGCAACTTGGGTCGGATGAAACGAACACCGTTGAGAAAAAGCTTAGAATTGATCTTGCGGATGGGGAGAATGATGGGATCATCTTGAAGAGAAACGCACTGGTTGGAAATAGAATTAAGATGGCAATCTCGATGGTCAAGAAGGATTAGTATCCACATAGGAATATGAGAACACCATCTAGAATAAGGTATGGAATCAACATTTGTCATTGAAGCAACTCGAATACCACAACTTAAAACAAAACAAAGGATTTGGCTTGCAGAATAAGCCGGAACAAACATATGATAGAGATTTCGTCCGAAGTTTTCGTGGTGGGGCCCACACGGGCTCGATCGTACAACACCATCATGTACAAGGCAGTGCACATGACATACGAAGCGTCCCCGAGTCGACATAGCCAAGGACTTATTAAGACACTACGAGACCACTGTAAAACCAACCGTGGAAAGGCGGACCACTAGACGTCGAACCCCAATCTCATATCATGCGTCTGTCGGAAAGATATCCTAGGAGCTACTTGAATTCCCACTTATAAACTCCCGAAACTTTCTGGTTATTCAATCTGGTGTTGGGGATACAGGGGACACAAAATATATCACCCAAACTAGCAATCCCTAGATCCAGCTGTATCCATCCTTCAACACATAACCAAGAAAACTCCGGATATCGTTTACCTCAACCTTCGAAAGGCATCCGTTATAAGAGTTATGGCAATACTCCCGAACTCCCGCCCCAGTACTGGGTGGCGTCGAGGTGATCTCACCAACAACTGCATAAAAGAGATTTCGATGTCGGCGAAACTCAGGTATTACAGAACTGCAACGATAAAATTGTGACGACAACACCTCGGAGCTCAACTCCCCGGGACACTACCACAACCCTTAAATGTCAGGAGGCACCAAGAACAATGTTCTCGTCACAAAACCATCGGAACAATTCCAAGATACCCGCGTGATCCTAAATTTTTTTAGTGAAATTTGAGGAGAGAAAAGTCAAAACTTCTACGTCAGGAGGCCTCACCAGAGCGACGAAGGGACTGAGGAGTAAAAAGAATCCTACTCTCCGATATATATAATCCAAAGACTCAAAACATTTTTGTTCTAGACTCAACAACGCCAGCGATTCGATCAAGCAGGGGGCTCCTAAGTCGGGGATGGCTCTGATTACCAACTTGTAACGCCCACGATGCGGCTATATCTCCCACGTGTCGAGGCACGACTTAGAGGCATAACCGCATTGTGGTTTGTCGCAAGAAGGGTCATCTTCACACAATCCCATGTAATGAACAAGAATGGGATAAAGAATTGGCTTACAATCGCCACTTCACACAATACATAAATAAATCATACATCAATCAGAGATACACACATAGGTCCGACTACAGAACCAAAATAAAGAAGACAACCCAACTGCTAGATCCCCGATCGTCCCAACTGGGCTCCACTACTGATCAACAAGAACAGAAACAACACAACGAACAAGATCTTCATCGAGCTCCCACTTGAGCTCAGTTGCATCACCTGTACTAGTATCATCGGCACCTGCAACTGTTTTGGAAGTATCTGTGAGTCACGAGGACTCAACAATCTCACACCCGCGAGATCAAGACTATTTAAGCTTAAAGGAAGGAAAGGGTAGTGAGGTGGAGCTGCAGCAAGCACTAAGCATATATGGTGGCTAACATACGCAAATAAGAGCGAGAAGAGAAACAACGGAACGGTCGACAACTAGCAATGATCAAGAAGTGATCCTGAACTCTTACTTACGACAAACATAACACAAGAATCGTGTTCACCTCCCGGACTCCGCCGAGAAGAGACCATCATGGCTACACATGCGGTTGATGTATTTTAATTAAGTCAAGTGTCAAGTTCTCTACAACCGAATATTAACAAATTCCCATCTGCCACATAACCGCGGGCACGGCTCTCGAAAGTTTATACCCTGCAGGGGTGTCCCAACTTAGCCCATTATAAGCTCTCACGGTCAACAAAGGATATTCCTTCTCCCGGGAAGACCCGATCAGTCTCGGAATCCCGGTTACAAGACATTTCGACAATGGTAAAACAAGACCAGCAAAGCCGCCCGATGTGCCGACAAATCCCGATAGGAGCTCCACATATCTCGTTCTCAGGGCACACCGGATGAACAAGACGTCGGGTTGGCATAGACCCTGGTTGCTCAGGGGGCGCCGGACATCGCTCCGACCAGCACTCGAAGGAGAACTGGCCCGGGGTTAAAATAAAGATGACCCTTGAGTCTGCAGAACCCAAGGGAAAAAGGCTTAGGTGGTAGCAAATGGTAAAACCAAGGTTGGGCCTTGCTGGAGGAGTTTTATTAAAAGCGAACTGTCAAGGGGGTCCCATAAATCACCCAACCGCGTAAGGAACGCAAAAATCAAGGAACATAACACCGGTATGACGGAAACTAGGGCGGCAAGAGTGGAACAAAACACTAGGCATAAGGCCGAGCCTTCCAACCTTTACCAAGTATATAGATGCATTAATTAAATAAGAGATATTGTGATAACCCAACATATCCATGTTCCAACATGGAACAAACTTCATCTTCACCTGCAACTAGCAACGCTATAAGAGGGGCTGAACAAAAGCGGTAACATAGCCAAACAACGGTTTGCTAGGAAAGGTGGGTTAGAGGCTTGACATGGCAATATGGGAGGCATGATATAGCAAGTGGTAGGTAGCGCAGCAAAGCAATAGAGCGAACAACTAGCAAGCAAAGATAGAAGTGATTTCGAGGGTATGGTCATCTTGCCTGAAATCCCGCAAGGAAGAAGAACGAGTCCATGAAGAAGACAAACGGACGTAGTCGAACTAATCCTCACATCGCCGGAACGAAACCGAAGGTAACGAGAGAAGCAACCCGGAAAGAAACAAACAACATAGTAAACAACCACCACATACACATGGCATGATGCAAAAAAAAAATGATGCATGTCCGGTTTAATGAGGCATGCGGCAAAGTGCAACAAACAACACTACAAATTAAGTGGAGCTCAATATGCAACGAGTTGCATATTGACGAAACACCACATATGATTATTTAGTTCTCTCTCGGTTATGTACCCAACAATATTAAATGTTGTTAAACATGGCAAGGGGTGAAGCATAAATAAACTATCTATTTAGGCAAGTTTAGATGAGGCCGGAACAACAAACAACTATTATGGAAAATCCTCATGTCCATATTTAAAATTTGGTACTGTTCTGCCCTAAACCGTATTTTAAAGTTGTTAAACAGCAAAATAAAGTGCACCATGTTAATCTATGCATTTTTCTACCCCATTTACATATAAAGTTTATTTAAATCCGAGCTACGGTTATTTAGTTATGAAATAAATCATTTTAGCATGGCATTTGAGCAAATTTAATCAAACAGCAATTTAAACATTTTAAACATGGATGAGAGTGGCATATTATGAAACTAGATAAAATTCTAAGCATTTTACATATATAATTCATTTTAATCTGATGCACAGTTGTGGAGTTATTAAATGCATGAACATGAGGGGTTTTTCTGTAAAACTGTAAATCCGGGGATAAAAGCTAAATTCACAGATCTGGAAAAAAACACATCGGGCTGAAACTGAAAGACTGGGGAAGCTGCTCACATTGGGCCAAGCCCAGGAAGGAAGCAGGCCGGCTGGTCGCTGGGGACTTGGCGACGCAGAGGAGGGCTCGCGTGGGGCACTCGTCCATGCTGGCGCTGGACAAGTCAACGAGGGGGCGGCGCTGGTCGTCTCGTTTGAAGCAGACGAAGCGAGCGGGCGGGCGATGCAGCAGAGGGACTTGGCGGGGCGGCGGAGAGGCGCAGGGGCTTGGGGCTTCGGCAGCTTGGTCTCCGGCGGCAGAGCGGCGACCTGGAGGCAGGAACGAGGCCGGGGCGCAGGGACTTGGCGGGGGCGATGACTCCCTGGTGGCGTCGAACAGTTGAGCACTTGGCGCGGATGCAGGCGGCGATGTATCTTGCGGGCACGCAGAGGAAGGTCGAAGAAGGGTGGGGCAGCGCCGGATCTAGACGTGGTGGTTCAGTTCAAGGCAGCGGTGGACAGATCCAGCGAACGGAGCGGAGCTCCATGCTTCGGGCGCCATGGATGAGCTCCTTGCATCGCTCCTGTTAACCCACAGCAGAGAGAGGGCTGCAGAGATTAGAGAGAGCGAGGAATACAAGAGAGAGGGGAGGAAGGAGAGTGGGACGGCCTGAGGTCGAGGTCATCGGCTGGCAGGTTCGCCGGGGCGGCGCGGTGACGAGGGGCTCGTGCTCCTGGACGAGAGGACGCTCGGGCCTCGGGAGCAGAGGAGGTGGCGGTGGAGGCTTCGGTTGCTGGTGGCGGGTTACGAGATGGATCTGGGAAGATCCCAAGGGAGAGGGAGACCGGGTGGAGGAAATGGCGGCGGGGAGGAATGGATGGATGGGACAGCTCTCCTCAATTTTAGGGTTGGTCAATATATATCTCATGGGGATTAGATTAGAGGCTACTTGGGCCCTCCGATTTAAATCCGACGGTCAAGAAAAATAAGCTAGGAGAGTCCAACAAAGAAAACGGTGATGTTTTGTAGATGTTAGGGGATGATCCGGACCCAACGGTAACGATAGTCCGGTTCGGGTTCGGGGAAGTTTTCGGACACGGGCGAGGGGGCGATGCACTGTGCAAAGAGGGACTTCGGTTTAAGCAAGAGGGAAAATGAAGAACAAGGTTGGTCTCGGAACGGTCACGAAAGCAAGAAGGACCGCGGCAACTACGAGCGGATGCATGTTTTAAAAACAATGACGGCAATGAGTGCCGATGCAATGCAAATGAAGACATGATGAAAGCAACAAACAAATAAAACACACAACGATAACGAAAAAAATATGGAAGGCGACTGGAGCGTTGGTCTCGGGGCGTTACATCATTGTCCGGAGTCTCATACCTACTTGTGGGGGAATCATAGTCTCCATCATCCTTTCCTCGCTGGGGCACTGCTCTAAAAATGAATAATGATGATCATCACACTTCTATTTACTTATAACTCAAAAGGAATAAAAATTACAAGTCGATACCTATGAAAAAATATGACTCTATATGAATGCCTCTGGCATGTACCAGGATGTGCAATGATCTAGCGTAACATGTATGAAAAATGATGAACGGTGGCTGAGCCACAACTACTATGTCAACTATATGATCATGCAAAGCAATATGACAATGAATCCTCAAGTCATCAAACGGAAGCGGTGGAAGTTGCATGGCAATATATCTCGGAATGGCCATGGAAAAGCCATAATAGGTAGGTATGGTGGCTGTTTTGAGGAAGATATAATAAGGCTTATGCGTGATAGAGCGTATCATATCACGGGGTTTGGATGCACCTGCGAAGTTTGCGCCATGTCTCGACGTGAGAAAGGGCAACGCACGGTACCGTAGAGGCTAGCAAATTGCGGAAAGGTAAGAGTGCGTATAATCCATTGACTCCCATTAGTCATAATGAACTCATATACTTATTGCAAAAGTTTATTAGCCCTCGAAGCAAAGTACTACTACGCATGCCCCTAGGGGTATAGATTGGTAGGAAAAGACCATCACTCGTCCTCGACCTCCACTCATAAGGAGGAAAATCAATAATAAATCATGCTCCAACTTCATAGCATAACGAGAGACTATACGTACATGCTTCGGGAATCACAAACCTTAACACCAATATTCTTACTAAACACAACCATTTACTAGTACCTCCCACATATTACCATCTCTATATCGCAAAACTATTGCAAGGAATCAAACATATCATATTCAGTGATCCATAAGTTTTATGTAGGATTTTATGACTAACCATGCAATTGACCAATTCCTGTTGACTCCCTAAATAGATATAAGTGAAGCATGAGAGTTTAATTCTTTCTAAAAAATATCATGCTCTAACAAATATAAGTGAAGCAAAAGAGCATTCTTCAAATAACAGTTTTCCATGTGAAGAGAAACAGACAATCCAAACTTCAAATGATATAAGTGAAGCACATGAAGCATTCTACAAAGCCATACTCAAAAGATATAAGTGAAGTGCAATGAGCATTCTACAAATAAACCATGGACTATCTCATACCAGCATGGTGCATAAAATAAAAATGAAAACTAAATGCAAAAGACGCTCCAAGACTTGCACACACATGAACGAAACGAGACCGAAAACATACCGATACTTGTTGAAGAAAGATGGGATACCTTCCGGGGCATCCCCAAGCTTAGACGCTTGAGTCTCCTTGAATATTTACTTGGGGTGCCTTGGGAATCCCCAAGATTGAGCTCTTGCCTCTCCTCCTTCTCCTCATATCGAGACCTCCTCGATCTTTGATCACTTCATCCACACAAAACTCAATAGAAAGTTCGGTAAGATCCGTTAGTATAATAAAGCAAATAACTACTCTAAGTACTGTTGCAAACCAATTCATATTTTGTTTTTTCATTGTAGCTACTGTAATATAACTTTTCCATGGCTTAATCCACTAATAGAAATCGATAGTTTCATCCAAACAAGCAAACAATGCATCAAAAACAGAATCTGTCTTAAACAGGACACTCTGTAGTAATCTGAACATTCACGATACTTCTGGTACTCCATAAATTCTGACAAAATTATTAAAAAATAAAAAAAATTGTATATAAAGACAGTACAAAAAGTTTCAGAACCGTTTGATGTTCTAGTAAAAAAGGTAAAATCGCGCACTACATCCAAAGTTTCTGTTTTGCACCGCACAAACCAACAAGCAATCTAAACATCCTAAAGGCAAACCTTGGCACATTATTTTTATAATACAATGGAATTGTACAAGGGGATAATTATTTTTGTGAGAATCTTCATGAAAAATTCTACATTGTTTCCATGAGCATAAACACAAGTGTTCAAGGTCGACCCTCACTTCTCCAATGTATAACTTCCAATCGCTTCTCTTTTGTGAAAAAGTTTTTAAGTTCCCCTCTATATTTTTTTGTTTTTAAACTTTATAAAAGCACTCAACAGAAATAAATGACTCTCTAAAACTTCCGGGTTGTCTCCTTGACAGCGCTTTCTTTAAAGCCATTAAGCTAGGCATAAAGTGCTCAATTAGTGGATCCACCCGAATCCCAAGGTATATCAAAGCCAATTTGAATCAACAATGATTTAGCATTTAGTAGTGAGCACAAAGCAACATATATCAAGCAATGATTAAGTCTAACTCTCTTCCTATGCATTGGCATGTCATACAAGAACAATTCATGCACATCAAGTAAAGGCCAATACGTAGCATAAGCAGTTTCTTGCAATTTTACCGTGTTGGAAACATAGAGAGGTGGAGATATAGTTCCTCTCTCATAATAATTGCAAGTAGGAGCAGAAAGCACATACATATTATATTCATGAAAATCATCATGTGTAGTACCAAAATGCAACCCATCAACATAATCCTTAATAACAACAAATTTCTCCCATATAGTGTAGTTTGGAGAATTCAAAAAAGATAATAGGACTATCATGTGTGGGTGCAATAGCAAAAATTTCATTCTTAACATAAGGAACTATAGCAAGTTTATCTCCATAAGCATAATTCATATTGTCATCTTGGCCACAAGCATAGCAAGCATCAAGTTCATCAAAAAGAGATATTTCAAATGAATCAACGGGATCATAGCAATTATCATGGCAATCATCCTTCGGTAAGCACGAAGGGAAATTAAATAATGTATGAGTTGAAGAGTTACTCTCATTAGAAGGTGGGCACGGGTAGCTAATCTGATCTTCCTCCTTTTGTTATTTGCCCTCCTCATCATCTTTTTCATCCAATGAGTTCACAGTTTCATCAATTTCTTCTTCCATAGACTCCTGCAAAATATTAGTCTGTTCTTGGACAGCGGAGACTTTCTCAATTCGGAATTGAATTTATAATTATCATAGCAATATTGAAGGATGGCAAAATTTTCAGGTCTATAAACATCATCATCAAAAGCTTCATATTTTTCAAACAAAGATTCAATTTCATATGCACCCTTAAAAGCAACAAATTCTTCTATCCGTTCCACATCATAGTTATCATATATACCATTATCATAAGAAGCTAAGGTTTCATTATCATTAAATTCACATGAAAAGGAAAGATGTGGAGCATTCATCCTAGAGCAACAAGTATAATCATATCACAAGCATAGCTCCCGAGCATACCAATGCAACATATGAATTTGACCCCATAACAATTTCCCTTTATGAGTCAAGCGATAATTCCTAAAGTATTCACATTGATCCAACGTTACTCCCATTATATAGTTGAATGGGGTTTTCTCAGGATTATCAAAGTAGTGCATAATATCTTTTGCATAACGAGCATCGAGGGTTTTAGGAGTTTCCCTGTCTCCATGAGTAGCAAGTACCACTAATTTTTTTGGTGTTTTGTGTTCCATATCAATTACTAAAGATAGAGAACAACTTAGAACAAGAAATAAAAACTACTTAGTGATAAAGCAAACAAGCACACACGAGAATATTCACCCCACGCTATTGCTCCCCGGCAACGGCGCCAGGAAAAGGTCTTGATAACCCACAAGTATAGGGGATCAATTGTAGCCTCTTTCGATAAGTAAGAGTGTCAAACCCAACGAGGATCTAAAGGTAGAACAAATATTCCCTCAAGTTCTATCGACCACCGATACAACTCTATGCACGCTTACCGTTCGCTTTACCTAGAACAAGTATGAAACTAGAAGTACTTTGTAGGTGTGGTAGGATAGGTTTGCAGGATAATAAAGAGCACGTAAATAAAATCTAGGGTCTTTTTAGGTAAAGACACAACTAAGTTAGTTTTAGTATAAAGCTTTTGTGAACAAGAAAGTTATTTGTCCCTAGGCAATCGATAACAAGTACCGGTAATCATTCTTGTAATTTTATATGAGGGAGAGGCATGAGCTAACATACTTTCTATACTTGGATCATATGCACTTATGATTGGACCCCTAGCAAGCATCCGCAACTACTAAAGATCATTAAGGTCGTGAAACCAAACCATAGCATTAAGTATCAAGTTCTCTTTACTCCCATATGCCATAGCCCACCTACTCGGGTTTAAGCTTCTGTCACTCTCGCAACCCACCATAAGTGAACCGTGAACATATTGCAACACCCTACAGCAGTGATCCCCCACGTTTGCGCGAGATGGAGGGCACTATAGGACAACACCATAAATAAAATATACAATCATACCAACCAAGATCACGATTAACCCACAGGACAAAACGGATCTACTCCAACATCATAGGATAACCATAGATCATTGGGAAATAATATATGAAGTTGAGCACCATGTTGAAGTAGAGATTACAGTGGGGAGAAAAGAGTGTTACACCGCTGCATAGAGGGGGAGAGAGTAGGTGTTGATGGTAGCAAGATTGTTGATGTAGATCGCCGTCACGATCGTTGCCCCGGCGGCACTCCGGTGCCACCGGGAGAGAGCCCCCCTCCTTCTTCTTCTTCCTTGGCCTCCCCCTAGATGGGAGGTGGGTTTCCCCTCTGTCGGTGTACAAAAGTAGGGGCCTTTTTGTACCCCTTTACTTGTGCACGGGCAGTTGTAGCCATGCCTACGGCCGGGCTTGGCAGGGCAGAGGAAGGGAAGGTACAAGGCTGCCGAGGCAGCACTAAAGCCAGAAGTATGAAGAGCAAATGGGCAAGGTGGATACCCCAGGCAAGACCCTTGCCGGGGCGGCCTACACAGCCCCGTCAAGAGCCTTGCCGGGGTGACTTGCCCAACACCAGCAAGGCCGCCACCCTTGAGCCTGAGAGTTCTGACACCATCGACAACATCAGGACCAAGGCTCGGGGGCGCCTGCATGGTGGCATGCAGATCTTTGTGAAAGACGAAAGGCCTGCGAATTTGGATGGGAACGAGAAGATGAAGACCCTGGCGATATCCTTGCCGGGGACAGACGAAGGGCCCCGGCAAGATCCTTGCCGGGACGACCACGAGACCCCCAACAAGATCCTTGTCGGGGACGCCCACAAGACCCCAGCAAGACCCTTGCCGGGGACATCCGCGGGGCCGCAACCAGGCCCGCACCTACCAAGGTTTTGCTGTCCCATGGTCGTTCCGATGCGGCAACCAGCCTGCTAAATTTGGCACGCACCTACATGGCAGCAAGCAACCTCTAGGCCAACCAGTCAAGCACCTGCATGGTGGCATGCAGATCTTCGTGAAGACCCTGCCACCGCACCAGCACAGCAGCCAGCCAGCCAGCATGGTGCTGCATGCCTTGTCAGCTTGGACGCGCGTCGAAGCAAGGCAAGGCAGCGACGAACGGGATGAGCTTCGTTGCCATCCTCGATAAAGCAAGAGCACACGTAGGTGGCGCATTAAATGTGTTTGTCCCACGATGTCAGGGATAGACTTGTACACTGTAGATGCTTTCCACCTCCTGTGTGCCACTGTGGCGACCCCTTTGACTTATAAAAGGAGGCCCAAGGCGTACTGAGGGGAGGATTCGTACTTTTTGGACTAGGCACGCACCGCGGCTAGTTCAAGAACACCAAATACACACAAAAGCAGGACTAGGGTATTACGCATCGTTTGCAGCCCGAACCTGGGTAAAAAATCCCCTCGTGCTGATCTTCTAGACCTGCTCTTTGCGCAGCCCCGCGCCCCACCAACCATAGTAGGGATTCCCTGTGATCCCATAGGTGTCGTTTCCCCCGACACCCTCTGGTCCTTGGTCTCCATGGCCGCGGAGGGGCGGAAGCCCCTCCCAGATTGGATCTCCCTCTCTGTTCTCTTCTGTTTCACGTTCTTCAGATCTGGCCGAAAACCATTCCTAATATTCTCGGAGATCCGTAACTCCGATTGCGCCGAGATTTTAACACGATTTTTTAGGATATAAGCTTCCTTGCGCCCGAAGTAGAGCTCCAACTGTCGTTCGAGGAGGGCACAACCCACCACAATGCGCCAGGGGCGCCAGGGGCCTCTGGCGCACCCTGGTGTCTTGTGGGCTGTGTGGGCTTCCGTTTGCGGTGATTCCAACTCCCAAAAATCACAAATATTCCAAAATAATTCTCCGTGAAATTTTATTGCATTTGGACTTCGTTTGATATGGATTCTCTGCGATACAAAAAACATGCATAAAACAGGAACTGGCACTGGGCACTGGATCAATAGGTTAGTCCAATAAATCATATAAAAAGTTGCCAAAAGTATGTGAAAGTGGTATAATATTGGCATGAAACAATAAAAAATTATAGATACGACGGAGACGTATCACCAGGTAGTGAGCATTGTACTCGTCGTCGAGCGAGGGGAAGAGGGACATAAATTCCCCATCCAAAAGCCAGTATATTACATATCGGAGGTCCTTACACCATGCAAATCCTGATACCACTACAAAAAAAAGACACATCTGTGACATTTTGGGCCGAACGAATTTTTTTCCGTCATACTTATGACACTTCTATGACGATAATTGCGACAAAACCCGGTATCATCATAGATGTGGTGGGATCCTACTTCTATGACAAAAAATCATGACAGAAAATGGGCTTTTCATCCTGGGCGGGCCGGAGACACAGCTGCATGACATTCTTTGGGCCGTCCATGACAGAAAAACCATGGTAGAAGCGAGGGCGAGGAAAGTATCGGGGGGTTCCCGGTTACGGTGGGTGGTCGGGGCCGTGCGATGCGCGTTTCTCTCGTACACGCACATGCGTGGGTGCGAGGCGTTGGGCTCTAACTGAACCCGAGCGAGGCGTTGGGCTCTAACTGAACCCGAGCGATTGCACTGCAGGCTACGCGTTACTGAACCCGAGCGATCGATCGATGACTGTTAACTGAATCCGATCGAGCGATTCCTTCACTACTGCTGCTAACTGAAGCCGATCGATGCTGCCTCTGGATG